>NC_138158.1:9759220-10059220 GCF_964199315.1 Orbicella franksi | reverse complement strand
TAACTTCAAACATAACCATCACAAACTTGACTTACAATGGATGGATTGAAACTGACAACATCTGATATCAGCAACTACTTGCACCTTACAAATGATGTATTTGTGACCTGGACAAACCTAAAAAAACTAGACCTGACTTCTGTACTTCAGTTGAAACTGTCAGTGACACTGCAGGCCTATTACTACCAACACACATACTCTGTACCACAATCACCAATACTTTACAGACTACAGTAACTGCACAAGTCGCATACCAATGCAAGGATTTAGCACTGAATCAGATAATATTATCTAATGCTACATAAGTGTGTGTGCCACCATTATTCAAATAAGTGCTTTTCTTCTAACAGAAAAAGTACCTCCAAACATTTTGCTACTGAATATCACCATAGCTGTACACTGTATGTGATCAACTGGGTCAATGATTGGAATCAGAGGTCTTTGCTACTGTATGTAGTTTTCTCTGCAGATTAGCAACAAACTCACTTTTCAACTAAATTTCAAGAGTTTATTAATCAAAATTCACATTATTTGCAAACACAAGAAAGACACCTGCCCAGTAAATTATTTTCTTGCGAGGCTTTTCACTGATCTTGGCAGCTATCTGTAGTCTCAATTCTTCTGACAAGACTTAAATTTAAAAATTTGCAAAGTTATGTTTATCTTTATAGGAAGAAAAAACCACCTAGGAACTTAAATTAATTATGGTAACTGTCTTGTTGGACACATGCAAAGGTTCCATCCTTAACCTTCAAAACTGGAACCACATTGAGTAACTTACAGGAAATTAATTCTGAGAAGGATGCAGGATGTCCAGATTTTCAATTTTCAGCTCTTGCAAATTGGGATGTGTGCTTCATTACAGGCTAAGAAAAATTAATATAAATTAGTTGGTAGAACTCTTAGAACATAGCTAGCAAATACTTCACGGCTCTAAGGATAGCTTGCTAAATGATTTTTTACCACAATTGCTGCTTATCTCAGCAGCTGCTCGCATCAATGTGTCACACAATGCCTTTTTCAGCTCACGCTCTGGAAAAAAACATTTTCTTTGATGTTGATATTGTGGTAAAAAAACAAATCAAAATGTGGTTTAGCATGGTCTGTACTCTTATCGACAACGATACATGCCATCATAGTAGCCAAAATTTGTTGTGGACTCACCCGGCTGCGCCTTGTGAGTCCACAGCATTTTGAGCACTGTGATGACATGCATTGTTGTGGATAAGAGTACAGACCATGCTAAACCACACTCGATTTGTGAAACTTCTCATCTTAGTGTACAATGTACTTCTTTCGTAAAAGCAAAAATATATTTCACTACTTAACTCTTTTCGAGCAACAATCAACATCACACTGCCACTCAACCTTACTACATAATGTACTTACTGTAGCTTTCTTAAAATAACCATAAGATGTTTGTTTTTGATTAATCTTTCTTGTGCAGGAAACAAATTTAATTTTCTTCGGGAGTCGGTAATGAAAAACTAATTTCCTTTTTGATCCATCTTTACCATTTTAAAGTGCATGGCAGTTTGATGGTGGTTGTTTAATTCATAAACAAGGGAAAATTTTTGATTATAAATTGAACAATCTCAATGCACACTTAGTTAAGTGGATCTGCAAGCTCATTAGCACAAACTTAAACTATTGCTAGCCAAAAAAAAAAGTTCCAACTGTAAGCAAGTTTGTTCATGCTATCTTTTTTACCTTCTTGACTACATCATTGATTACTTTCAAGACTTACCAAAATTTTCATTGATGCAAATGTTCTTGCCTAAGCCGTACAATATGACACCACCTGTTTGTAGGAAAGTTTTCAAGAGTCAATCTTACTGAAGACAAAATGTTATCAGAATTTAGAATTAAGCAAATTTAATTTGAAGGTCTTCATTTCGGAATAATTATTGTAGAATTAGGCTATTTTCAGTTTTTCGTCTTCAATCTCAAATTTTGTTGCATTTTTCCTGACTAACAATGATATTTAATGCTAATGTTAAACACATTTAGATCAACAGTCTGCATTTTACCTTATTTTTAAGTTCGTATGTTTTTTCTTTTTGTTTTTCTAGAAACAAATCCTGATTCCCTCACATAAGTATAAACAAACATTTTACATTCTCATCAAGAGCTACACAATGCAGACTGTTGATGAAAACCAATGTATATTAACTTGCTTAATGCACTAGTTTCTTGGCTCTTTCTTGGTGTTGTAATGAAGGTTCTCTTGGGCTTCCTTTAAAGGTTTTTCAGTGCTTTCTCTGTTGCTTCAAAAAATTCTCAGAATTTATCAGGACTATATTTCTGGGCTTTCTTGGTTGCTCCAAAAAATTCTCGTGATTTTTAGGACAAGAAATTCTATTTATGCTCAGTACCCTGAGTGCAGCCTGCTCATGGTTAAGGTTTCTGGCTTTTTTTTCTGGACTTCTGTCACTAAGAAAGAACCAATTTTTCCTTTATTAGTCTATTTGTAATGCTAATGAGCTTGCATGTAAAACTATATACTAATTAAGTTGCCAGGTTCTTATTTAATTCCAGGACAAAAGGTGGCACACACATGAAGACCAAAGATTGGTCATATTCAAATCTAGTCAATCATGTCCCTGCTGGGTTGTGGAAACTCTGCCACTGAGAAGGTGTGTTTCTGATGTCCTCTGAAATATTCCAACTGAGAAATCCTGGGAAACTTTATCTGATCCTGTAATTCAAGCTGGGGACAGTTGGGCACTTGGAAGAGTTGGCCATTTGCTCTCAAGTGGGGTGGACAGTGTGAAGGAAGGTGAGAGTTTGCTTTTCATGTCTTTAGGGTTTCACTTAATTTGTCACAATACCACACCGTCAATTTTGGCCCAACAAGATGCTTGTTTGCAGTCAACGTGTCAGGAAATGTTCCACAACCAAGGACGTAAAACAGGAGTGCTGAATTGTGGAGCTCAAGGAAGGCGCATCTCTAGAGAAAGCATAGACAGGGGAGATCACTGAATTTCATCGGTCGGACCTGATTGGATTTTCACAAATGACATTAAATTGAGCTGAGTCATTGGGAGTCTCTCTGATTGGGTTGCTACTGGGTCAGGTTTTCCCACTTTTCTAGTTTTTCATTAAAAAATAGACTTTAACTTTAAAATAATAAAATTAAATCCTATAGGCCCAATTATAAACAAAACATTTTTTGAGAAAAGCAAATTATTACTAAGTATTATATTAAATTTTCATTTTCCCTTTTGAAGAATTTCACATCATAAACTTAATTATTTTCATTCTCTGTTTTCATTTTCATTGAACTTATAACATTAATTTTTTTAATTTTCGAAAAGTTCCTTTCATTAGTTTAATTGACACTTCACAAACTAAGGAGGACTAGTAGGCACCAGCTGTTTGGCACTAGGGTCTGTGGGATTGCCATGGTACCCAACATGAGCTGTGAATGGTCAATGGTTGCCTTGGTAACCATTAACTAATAGCCCATGCTAGTTACCAAAACAATCCCAGGAATCCTTGTGCAGACAGCTGATGCCTAGTCTTCTTTAAATTTCTGGAGTATTTAGTAGCTTATTTGTCAGTTTGAGGTTTATTTAATTAGAAACTAATATATGATAGGTGTTGATGAATAATTCTTCGTTGTTAGGCTTGTTAACTGTTAAATAAAACGGCGGCATTCCATTTAACAGTTAATTAGTCTGTCGATGAAGAGCAATTCTGAAACATTTTGCATTGATTTAAGCACTTAAGTTTATTCAATTTCTAACCAACCGAGCCAATTAAACAGGAGTTCAAAACTTTTCACCACCAGGTTATTAAGTGTAATTTATTTAAGCAAGAGACCACAAGTGTTTATTGTTTATAGGCTGATAAACCACTTGGGTTGTTCGAAGAACACGAGAAGAATTCGTAAATCACGAGCCGCAGGCGAGTGATTTACGAATTCTTCGAGTGTTCTTCCAACATCCCAAGTGGTTTATCATGCCTCTAAACCATAAAAACTTGCGGTCTATTGCGTTTATATAATAATTCAGAAGACACGCGAAATTTCCACGAGTTTACTGGCACAATAAACCATAGCTGGTTGACCAATCAGAGCGCGCGTATTCATTTAATTATTAAATAGATATAAATTACATCAATATAGAATTTCTTAATTCTTTTTGCTATAACAATAAAAATTCATAATCATAGACATTTCATTGGAGGGGGTGTTTTTTTTAAGGTGGGCTCAATTTCTTTTCCACTAAAATCCAGTAAAATTCACTAAATTCAAAGTTCCTCGAATTGTCACGCAATGCTCCTCCACAAACTGAGCAGAGACATTGCGTGAGCAGAGACATTGCGTGAGCAGAGAAGTCACGGATGCGAAGAACGCAACAATCTCTTGCAATGGGAATTTTAGATCAACAAACAAAAATATTCTAAACCTCTGCAATAAAAATTATTGAGTCAAGTTGAATTTTAAAACCATTTGAAGCCAAAACTCGGCCAAATTAAAAAAAAAAATAACAATCGCGATAAAATTTATTAGTCAACAATTCTCTAGTTTTAAATCTTAGCGCGCATGAATATTTAACTTAATTCTTAAACACAACGTAACTTTAGCTCATACTTAGTCGAATCCCGTTGAAGCCCAGATTTTTTTTCAGGCTTTTTCTTTCCAATTGCTTAAATTGAAAATTTACTGCGATGATCATTCTTCACTTTCACTTACTCCAAAATTGTTAACATTGTTAGCAGAGATTCGGCTTAAATCTTAAGCTTGTTTATTTTTAAAATAACAAGACCCACTCGGCTTCGTATGTTAATTGCTCGTTTCAGATCACGGATGTTCTCTGGAGAATTGTCCTTCTAATTATTCATTCATTCGCACGGGAATTTGATTTGCATTTGAATAAACAACTCTCCAGGGTAACGTCACGTGACATGAAATAGGACAATAAACAAACAAGCTGAATAAGCAGTCTTTTTAGTTTTAAATCAAGACTAAATCTTTCTTGCCATAATAATCGGGCAATTTCTTTCATCCAAATTAAAGAGAGTAACCTGACATCGGTAGCTTCACAGATGAAAGACTTTTAGTGACTTGTGCTCTTTGGTGAAGTTTGTGGAATGACGGTCGGTCGGAGGTTTGGTCGGAGGTCAGACTGGCGGATTCTGGGTTCAAATCTTTCTTTGATTTCAACGGTGACGCACTGAAATTGAGCGCCATACTTTAGCGCTTCAGTTTTTCTTGTCCAGGTTGCGGACATTCCAACTTAAATGGGTTTTTATCCAAAATATTCCGGGAGGGCGAGCTTATTGGCAAATCTTTTATTTTTTCGATACATTGACTTGCGGATTAGCATCTTGAACCAAATTACGGATTTGGCATTTTAATTATTTTTCAACTCATTAATTCCAAAATTACTCGAGTGTAGCATTGTGACAAATTAAAACTGAGACCCCGGAGGCATGGGGAGCAAACTCTCACTTTCCTTTACGCTGTCTACCCCACTTGGGAGCAAACGGTCAACTCTTCCAAGTGTCTAACTGTCCCTAGCTTGGATGGAAGGATCAGATAGAACAGACCAGGATTTTAAAGTTGGAATATTAAATGAGGACTAAAGAAACAACACCGACTCAGTGAGGCAGAGTGGAAGCAACCCAAAGAGCAGGGACAAGATTGGCTTGATTATTATAAATTTTTTTTTACTTTTTTTTTTCAATAAAAGTAATGGACAAGAGAGACAAGTTTCATGTCAATAAAATTATGTTATATTCTCTCCCGTGTTGTTTTATTTTGTAATCCAACCATTTGAGTGAACCAGATAAACTCACCAAGAATAAGCCAAGTTCTGGAAAAGTCTTGGTAAAACGTTGCAGTACCATCAACACTTGTTTTAGTAAACTGCTCGTTTCTTATGTCAAAGTACGCCACAGATACGTCTTTTTAGTACTTTAAACGAATGAAATATATTTAGAGAACTTGTACCGGATTGTTTTAAAGACCAACTTAAAAAAAGAAAAATATATATTGATTCAATTGAGGCCTTGAGCTACTGTACTGTATTTCAATTCCAAGCTTTCGCCGTTTTACGACATCATCAGGGATGCTGTAGAACGGCGAAAGCTTGGAATTAAAATACAGTACAGTAGCTCAAGGCCTCTATTAAATCAATATATTTATCTATTCCGAAATGCCACTGAAGGACAACTTCAAACGTTTATTCTAACTCAAAATTTAAACATATCTGTGGCGTACATTGGATCAGAAACAAACCGTTTACTAAAACAGCCTGGGATCGTACCGCTTAGTTTTAACAAGACCTCAGTTACTGTAAACAAACCAGTTTCAGTCCTAAGCTGGACATATCAATTGTCCTTACGAATTGCCCTCAAGTGATTTGATCTTTATTTTGAGAATTTGGAAATACATCAAGACAATATCCCAAGATGATGATTTCCAAATATATTAATATTGTAAGGAGAAATAATATGCTCATCACCCTTGGGACTGGCTCAGAGTACGTTTCCCAAAACCTCTCCAATGAAAGAATGGTTTCCAAATAATGGCTGAAAAACCTGAGAAAATTCACAACCGTGTACAAATTATTTTATTGATGTTTTGCCGGCTTACATTTGCTTTCAAGACAAAAAGAAACGGCTCTGAAATATATTTGTTGTACTCGTGACTCCATAACTCCAGCGTATTTTCAAGTGTATTTTCAATTCTGTAATTTCTGATCCTACAACATCAAGAAATTCATTCAAGAGAACCGTGAAATTGTAAGCAAAGCTGTAATTCTAATTCTGCTTAAGACAACTGGTCTGAAATCATAAAAAGAAAAGAAAATTTCTGCATGCTGTTTGCACGTAACGAGTAAATTGTTGCATATTAACAGATCAAAATTATAATTGCAATTAAATTAAATTGCTGTTATTTCCATTTTGAAGTTGCTTCTTGAAGAGCAAGTCTGCTTTAGCTGAAGATCTAAACTCCTCGACCAAGACTTCTGTACATGTACTTGCATTTCTCATCTTGCGTGACATTACGTTCTTTTCATAACACAAGGCAAATCAGTCACGCAATAGTAAACATCCGTCGTTTTAGAAAATGATATTTACAGACTTGCTTTTTTAGAGAATGTAGAGCAAAAGCGAAAATTTCCAAAAACAAAAAAATGTCTGCTGCAATCTTGAATGTGTATTTTGTTCAAGATTTTAACGACATCTGAAGGCATATTGGAGAAGAGAGGAAATGTTTTGAAAAACGTACCCATCAAGGTTTACAGTAAATAGACACAGTCAAACCAACCTAAAGGCGACCTTCTGTGTACTTTGCCAAACCAATGTGGTGCTTCTAAATTACACATAAATTTATATTCTAATAATTTAGCTGCACGAGACAATTTGGGACTTTTGCAAGGTAGTCACATTTCAGACTCAAATTTCTTTTTTTTTTTTCACATTTTAATTTCCATTCAGGCTTACATCAATTTGTGAAAAAAAGGCTAAAATAAACAAAACACTTCAGACTCAAGATGGTCGCTTCACGGGGGTCATTTTACACAAGGTGGTCATTTAGAGAGGTTTGACTGTGTTCAATACTTCAGACATACAATATACTGTACCAAGATTTTTCTTCAGTGACTTTTTGATATTTTTATCTTTATTAAATAATTGTTTTTCAAAATGTGCTTGTATGATACAGAAGTTCAACAGATCAATGCCAATACATCATGTCCCAATCAGTTTAAACTTTTGGTTGGTCAATCAGCCAATCACAGTCCATTGGTAAGTGAGTGAGTCAGCCAGTCAGTCAGCAGTCTCTCAGTAGTCAATCAGTCAGTCAGTTAACAGTCCATCAGTCAATCCATCAGCAGTCAACCAGTCATTCAGACAGTCACGAATAAGTCAATCATAGTTAGTCATTCAGTTAGTCAGTCAGTCAGTCAGTCAGTCAGTCAGTCAGTCAGCAGTCTGTCAGCAGTCAATCAGTCAGTCTGCTAGCAGTCCATCAGCAGTCAATCAGTGAGTCAGTCAGCAGTCCTGAAAAAGTCAGTCAGTCAGTTACGAGTCAATCAGGTGGTCAGTCATAGGTCAATCAATTAGTAAGTCAGTAAGTCTGTCAGTCCATCAGTCAGTCAGCAGCAGTCAGCAGTAGTCAGTAGTAGTCAGTCTGTGTTAATCCATTAGTCAGTTTGTCAGACAGTCAGTCATGCAGTCAGTCAGTCAGTCCATCCGTCCATCAGTCAGTCTTTTTTATGTTTGCGTTATTGTACATAGTTTGGATACTGTGAGTTTTACTGTGCCAATTTTTAAAAGGATCATTTTAACAGAATGAAATTTTGGTTTCTCTCACTTTTACCTGGAATTCTCTCTCATTGTTAATGTATAAAACAAACGGGATAGACCACAGCTACTTTAACAGTGTCAATCAGCCAGTCATTTGGTACTGCAGCCCAATTACTCACAAAGTTATACAATCGCCAATTCAACAATTTTCTTTGAATGTGAAAATGCAATCTAATGCTGATAAAACATCTTACTTTTGAACATCATTTTTGGCTGCAGAGGATAAATTTAACAATTTCACGGACAATTGGTTTAAAAAAGTGTGATTTAATAGCTTTTCTTACTCATTTTGTAAACAGTCAAGGCACAAACTGCATGTCTGAAGTCAAATAATCAGAGCAGAACTTGGCTTATTCTAGAGCTTTGTTTACCTGGTTCACCCAAGAGTTGGATTGCAAAATATAACATGCAGCCCTTCTAAAGATAACTACTTAGAGAGATTTAGTCCACTTTGTCACTGTTGGCATCTGATCTGGAAAAGAAAGAAAGCTTATTTGTCAGGCTATTTTATACAAGCTTTTATAATTATTACCATGTACTTAACATTGCAGTTAAGAGGGTCGTACAGGATGGGTCTCTGGTTCACGAATGAAAAAAATAGTGAATTACAGATCATGGATATCTAAATTTCACTTTCCTGAATCATGAACATAAGCAAGCAAGGTACTCTTTTTAATAACCTACTCTTATGCTCTAAAGAGTGTTACTAGGCCATATGACATTTTTGAAAATCAAGTGAATGACTCAAGGAAAGCCCTCTGTTACCTGGTAGCTGCGGATGCCTTACAAAACGTTACAACAATTATACAGAGGTAACATTTGATGTTTTCAGTCTTAATAAATCTTCTGGAGGACTTGCATCTCAAAATCACATAGAATAGAGTGATTAAGTCATGAATATCGGTTGATAATTCAATTTCTTCACGGGTCACGCAAAACCTTTAAGTCACAGATCATAATGAACAAGAAGATCTGTTAGATTTTATAACCGCGTGTTTAAAATTTAACTGTCTTCTTAGTACTACAGTCACAATGCAGTGCACATTCCAAAGCAGTCCTTGATGATTCATTGTTTACTGTAGACACCACATCACTTTGATCTTCGCAAGAATACCCCTGTACGACCCTCAGTCAACTAAGGGAGAATTTAGTCAACACAATGTGGAAACTTCTTGTCTTGTTAACAAAATCTCAGATAGTCTGTGAATCAGTCAACTAAGAGGTCAGTCAGTCAGTCGGTCAGTCAGTCTGCCTGCCTGCCTGCCTTCCTGTGTGTGTGTCTGTCTGTCAGTCAGTCAGTCTGTCTGTGTTAGTCTGCAATTCAGCCAATCATTTTGTCTGTTAGTATATTCAGTTGCCAGTTTTCAGTCAGTCAATCAGCCAGTCAGTCAGCCAGTCTGTCAGTCTGCCTGCCTGCCTGTCTGTCTGTCCGTCTGTCAGTCAGTCTGTCTGTGTTAGTCTGCAATTCAGCCAATCATTTTATCTGTTATTATATTCAGTTGCCAGTTTTCAGTCAGTCAGTTAGTCACTCATTTACCTTGCTTGCTCTTTACATTTGCTAAACAAACTATCCAAGGAGGGCACTCATTGCTACTTATTTCATTACCAGAAAAGTTCACCTGGTCAGTATGTCAAATAGAGTTAACCTGCTAGTCAGTCTGTTTGCCAATCAATCACCAATTACTAGTTGATTTGTTATCTTAAACAATTACATGTACACAGGCAAATGAATAAATCAGTTCAGAGACCAACCAGAAGTTTAACAGGATGTTTTGTCAATAATATGTTATTGGGATATAGTTAACATGCCTTAAAGTGCATTGTTGAGTTACAAATGTATACAAGTCAGTGAGCCATGGGAACTTCAGAGAACACAAGAGAAGCACATAGAAGTGAGTTGATGCATTTCACAAGTGTACTTAAAAATTTCCAAGAGCTAATCAGTCTAATCAACCTACAGTATCAATTAACCAGTCAATTAGTTAATAATCATTATTTTAAATGGGTTAAATCCCAGTTTCTATTTTATTCATTGCAAATTTGAAATGGAGTGCAAAAGAGGAATTCAGTGCTATTTCAAGGTTACCCCAGGTGAAAAAGGCTGCAGTGAAAAAGAGAAGACAATTTGTGACATTTCAGAGCCTTGAAAATTACTGTCGCACTTACAAGAAAGAATTTCAAAGTTGGACATCTTTCTTGCAAATAAATGAAAGCTATATTTTAATTAAAATGTAAAAAACCATTGCAATTTTGAGTAGTGCAAATTTTGCTGTGTGAGTGGAATCATGATTTTGAGTGCAGATTTTTGCAAGTCATGAAAAAAACCTTTGAAAAATGGCACAACTGATACAATAAGAATGCTACAAAGCAGTAATAACTTCATTAATCAAGAGTAATTAATACCGTAAACACTGGCGGATAAGCTGCACTTGCAGATAAGCTGCACCCCGAGTTTGGAAACTATATTTTCGAAAAAAAAAAAAAGGTTTTTGGAAAGAAATCAAAATACTTCACAAGTGGAGCTTGAGAAGGTTTTTTAAACATGTACATTTCTTGATTTATTGAATGTAAATCAGCATAAATGCACAAACACTAGAACGTTTGCCTATAATTTTAGTTTTGCAATAGTATGGACATGATGTCTACCAACTTTGACATATGTTTGATCTTTCTCTGGTATTTTTAAACCAGTAATTTTTTCATTCCTGACAGTTTTTCAGTAGAATTTTACATACAGCAAGAAGAACGAAAATGCATTTGTTCATTTGTTCATTCGTAGCTTAGTAGCCAGGCATTTCACAGGAGATGGAGTTCTGGAGACAAGTAGCTCTCAAAGCTTTCTTTGTTGACATGTAAACAGCTTTGTGGTGGAATGGAGATTCTGTACTGCGCGACGTTTAGCTACTGTACTCTAGAATGAGCTAGAATGGTGACCTTAAAATGGCTAAAAGATTTTTTATGAAGGTTTAATGCAGTTAAGCAGCAAGAAATGTAAGCTTGTGATTATGAACAAAAAACAGCTCTTTTAGGAGCCAACTCTGATATTATTTGTTTACTGAAGTTCTTATTAGTTTGCTTTACCGACTTATAAATTTTCGATAGAAAGTGTTAATTTGTGCAAATTTATGGCACATTGTCCAGATGTTCTCGCAGATAATTAAGCTGCCCTGATTTTTAGGAAATTTTGAATAAAAATGTGCAGCTTATCCATTGGTGTTTACGGTAATTGTAAATCACTTTTGTTAATTTACCTGGATAACTGCTGCATGTAAATCCTGATTGCCAAGTTTCTGATCCACTTGGTTCCCTGTTTACATCTCATCTGGAAAACAAAATTTAGGTCTCCTTGTAATTATATGTATTTAGTTTCCATTAAGCTCAAAATATTACATGTAACTCTCCTAATGAAATGCCAATATAGCATAAAGAGTTTGTAGATTAAGGCAATGTCTCCTAAATGTTTTCTGAACTGAATCACATTGAATTTAATACTGATGTCAACAAATTTAACCCATTGACTCCCAGAGCTTTTTGCCAAAAACGCATTTTTTGGACATTTTAGAGATTTTCAGCCTGGATATCAAGCAAATTAGCTCCAATCTATTCAAAAAGGCATTTGCAAAATGAAAGCATGTCTTTCTTTTCACTGGCATTGCGTTTTTACAATATTTTTGCTCGGGCAAGCACAGAAATAAAAAAAAAAGTGACCTAAGTCTTTAGGTTTTTTATTTCTAAATTATTTTTTGTCATCTTTCCTTTTTCTCCTTTTCTTATCTTTTTGCTACAGTAATTGACCTTCTACTGGGCTTGCTTCCAGTTCAAAAATTTCTGAGAAATTTTATAGTAGCTATAAGTAGTGAAATTTTGGAGTAGCTACAGTGTAGTCACAGGCAATTTTGCTGCAAGTTTTTCACTCAAATTTCTGAGCATTTTCTTGGATATCTCAGGCTCCATTAAGCTGATCACTCTGATCTGGGTATCATTGGAAAGATCTTTTCCTCCTGGCCTGCAGAACTTTTATATGGATTTTGACAATTTTGGTTATAGGTTATGATGTTAGAAGTGGAACAAAGGCCAATGCTTGTCACAGCCGGTTACGGGTAGCACGATAAAAAAAGATATTCCAAAAAGGAAAATGCCATTCTTCTTTACTTTGAAAAGCCTTTCAAATAAGCAGCAATTATTTTTTACCTCATAGGCACTTTAAATTTAGTTACTGTGCATGAAATTATTCTCATCACCTGTAATTAAACTATCTTTGTTGCTGGGTCTACAACAAGTAACTCATTGCTTGGTTCAAAACAAAGTTCTGCTGCTTGGTTGAAAAATTTTTTTTTTCATTGTTGCCCATGCTGAGTTTGATAAAAATTATTAATTTTTTTGCCATAAGGTTAAAATTTTTCAATTATCGCTGAATCTGAGTTGTTGCTACATGTCTTGAGCCAAATTCAGTTTGCTTTGTTTCCCAGTTTCCCACTTTTTTTGTAGCAAGCTTTAGATTGAGTCAAATATGTTGCTGGGTTAATTGAGAGAGAGCCTTATTTTTATTACTAGACCATTCAGAACCGTTTCATTTGCTGGGTTTAAAATACGATTTTTGCTGCTGAGTTCAAAGATGTTTTGTAAAAGATTTCAAAATGATTTTTGTTATAAGACTGTACAAAATCACTAATGTTAAACTTAATGCTTTGTGGTTGGACCATGCAAAGTTTCTCTGTTTGATAAGTCGGAATGTACTTTTTGCTAGGTTCACCATTACAGGTCTTTATTTCATAAGAATATTGTTTTTCCCACTGAGACTCAATATTCTTATTTTTCTGCCAATTTTAGGCTGAAAATATTCTTTTAAATGTTCTTAGATTATAGCACGGCGTCAACAAAACCTGAATCGGACTGGACCAGACCGGACCGGACCGGATCACGGACTGGATCACGGATCGGATCACAGAAACAACAACAAAAAAAAAACGTTTTAAAGAAAAAAGAAAACAAAAAAATTAAATCATTTGTAAGATAATAATAAATCAAAAATAAAAGTGGAAAACTAAAATATGTTTAATAAAAATAAGAATCCCGAATTTGACGCAATGACATGTTAATTACAGAGAATGACAAGAGGTCATTTAAAAAGCCACATAAGCGCCTAATTTACGACGAATTTAAAATGTAATGAACAGGCAGATGTAGTTATATTTGAATGTTAGTTGGCTTGAAGCTTGCGTGAACCTTCCATTCTGGTTTTTGAAATTGTTGTTAGTATCAGTAGCTAATTCTCGGCTGCTTTTTCGTGTCAGATGTGAGCATTACAGTTAGCATTAAAGTTAATGAGAAAGCTTACATACGAAAGCTTAAGGACATGACTTGCTTTAAAGGAGCTACGTCACGATTTGCGCATCTTGAAAAAACTAGCCTAGATTTTCAAGTTTGTCATTTGCAGTCCTCGTTAATCTTTGCCATCCTTAACGATCCTCATTCCGTTTTGATTTGTTCTTGCCTCTTAAGTGCTTTCTATCCTAGAACACGATCATTTTAAGGTTTTATTCCATATAAAGGCAACTCTTTACGACCCTAAAAATGACTCTAAAAATCGTGACGTAACTCCTAAAATGTTGTTTATTCTCGGGTTGCGCTATCGTTCACACTATTGATGTTATTCCTATAATTTTTTGTAAAACAGCTATATTTCCTTGAAACACAAATGGTTTGTTTCGTTTTATTCCAGTACGAAATATCGTATTCCAAACTCACATCTTGTAAAAGTATAGACTTGTCTCAGAAACGGAAATTGTTTGGAATCATCAGGTGTTTAAATTTTTTAGTGTTTTTAGTTTTTGTGTTTCAATTCATACGTTCGTCCTATTGTTACCATGCTTACTCGTTTTATGACAGTTTACCTTGGATGCAAACGAATATACGAAATATCATTTATCTGAACTGCAGAGAAAGATATGAAGACATGATTGATCATCACAATCAAAACCCAACAGCCTGAAAAAAATTTATCTGTGACCAGCTCCCAGCTCCTAGATATTATAAAAGAATAAAGGAATATCACACCTGAATTAAATAAAACATTCTGCTCACAGTAGTCACTCTAGTGTAATTTGCTCAACAAAATTTTGAATTTTGAATCTTGAATTTTGAATTTTTTTCCTTGATCCGCTCCGTGATCCGGTCCGGTCTGATCCAGGTTTTGTCGACACTGGATTATAGCATATGACATTTCTGTTTTCGAATGTACAGTAATTGGTGTCTGGATGGTGTTAAAGCATCAACGCTGAGGTTTGAGATTTTCCTGTAAAATTTGCATAATGTAAGGATTGAAGTCCCATCCTTCAGTGGTAATGGGTTGGGATGTGATATCAACACTGTTGAGCGCCATTTGTGTCAGGTTGAGAGAAAGCTGGGACGAGTTTCGGTGAAGGTGTGTAGGCCCTCCGACATAAATGATTGATGTTTGTAAAACTGATTGAGTCAGTTAGCCTTTTATAACGATTTTGCATCGAAGAAAACTTTATTCATTGTTTTTGTTAACAAAGCAATTTCCAGTGTGCAATTAGTAAATTTTCACACCCGTTGTTTTTGATATTCATTGAGAGTTGAACTGACTTGTAAAATTTGGCTTGCAATTTTCGCAAAAAAAACAATATCTCGGGATCTACTTGGTCTTAGAAATCGCTTGAAACGGGAAAATACTTTTTATATCAAGGCAGTCCTAACTGTAAATTTTCCACTGATGCGTTGAGTATTTCTGTATTATTTCTTCACTTGTCAGTGTTTTGTTTACACTCGTGCCGACAATTATATTTTTTATCACGTTCCACTAATTATGCGGCGCCATGAATTCAACAGATCACCAAGATATTTATGGTATCTCAGGTTCTACTGGGTCTAAGAAATTGCTTGAAACGGGAAAATACTCTATAACTCAAGGCAGCGCTAGCTAGGAATACTTCGCTGATCCGTCGAGTATTCTTGCATTTTTTATCACAGTCAATGCTATTTTTTCACTGCACGCATGCCGACAAATGTCGGCATCATGTTTCAGTTCGGCTTTGTGTTTTCCACAATAAAAGACACGTTAAAAGGTTTAGGTGAGAATTTTTCTAAGCAAAAAGAAACTAGCTGTGAAATTGACAAGGTAAGAAAACTATCAAAGCACAAACGCGTAGCGAAAAATTTGTTTGTATGGAATTTTTTTTGTATGATTTCATCCAACTTGCATCAGCCATAATCAATCAACGTTTAAAAGAATTTTATAGCAAATAAAGCACGATACAAGAGTTGATAGGACGTGTTTCTCGTTTAAACAAATGAGGCATTACACAGGTTTGTGGCAAGCGTATATTTAATGACTCTTATCTTTGTTTTATCTTCTGTCAGTACTATAATAATTACTGTTAAATACTTACGGGAAGATTAAAAAATTATCAGATAACCCACACCACCCTATTACCCGCAGCAACAGTAGTTTACTGAAAAATTAACCCATTACCCGCGGGTAATCCGCCAGAAATTACGGTAAGTTTTTAACCGCCATCTTGAGCTGAGCAACCAAGCTCTCACACTTGGCTGGAAATGGGGCAACCTGCAAATACCTGTGAATTTATACTCCTCAAATATTTCTTGTGTGCAGTTAGTTTAAACATGTCATGTGATGCATCCAAAACTGGAGAATATTTAGATGCAAGAGATGTTGGAATCATATTCCCTAGTTTTCGAACTTTGCGACTTATGTTTCATCCGGAGTTTTATAACATATAGCATGCGCACTGGTAATTCCTATTTACACCTGGCCATGCGTAAATACACTTATTATATGGCTATCTCCATGAGCAGGCAAGATGAATCAAATCCTGCACTGTGATTGGCTACCCGAGCGGGCAAGATGGAGCTATCTTGCCCACTCGAGACTACCCGCCATGTCCCGCAAAAAAAGATTTCCCCGAAAGCCATATAATAAATCCTTTATTGACCAAGCTTGTTCGGTCAAGATGGCTGGATATTGGCCTCGTTCTTTTTTTGCGAGTTTATGGACCGAGACGGAGTCGAGGTCCATAAACACGCAAAAAAAGAACTTGGCCAGTATCCAGCCATCTTGATCTCACACTTGGTCAATAACCCATACGTATAATAACGTTTGCAGTTTCATTTTAGCTGCAAAATTTCTGTCAAGTTTAGCTCTGAGTTCCTTTTGCTAAAGTTTCGGCAATGTGAACATCATTCTGAACAATCCAAATCCTACTTTGAGCCTTTAACTTTTGCCAAGCTAAGATTTTTACTAAAACTTGAGTATTTTGACTTGTTTTGTTTACATTTTCTTTGAATATTTTGACTTTTTTTGCCTACATTCTCATTAATTTGAAGAAGCGAATATATATATAAAAAAATGTTCAAAGAGAAATATCTGTACACATTTTGGGCCCAAATGGAGGTTAAAATAAGTTGGCATAACTTCCGGCCAAGTGTGAGAGCTTGGTTGCTTAGCTCAAAATGGCAGTTAAAAACATAACACCGTGTTGACCGGAAAAAGGAGCAAAACTTATTTAGGGTCAAAATGCCTTAGAAGATTAGCGGGGGTCTTCGTTTTAGAGTTTTTGGGGTCTTAGGGTCTTAGGATCTTAGGGCCTTCTTTAAAGGTCGTCATTTTACAAACACCCCATGATCGCATATAAAGAGCTTGAGACTCACGCCAAAAGGTGTGAAAGTTGGCACGTACCGACTTTGTCATTTCGTTTGTCTACTAACGCGTATACATTATACCTGTTCTGGTAGTTTAAGCTTATATTAAATCAAACTGAAACGCAGTCACATTGTAAATTAAAGTTTGTGAGTTTATGATAAGCTTACCTTCATCGTACAGAGCACTGCATTGATCAACAAGCAAAACGTCTCCTCATTCCTCGTCCTGGCTCTGACATGCATGAAAATGAAAAAGACGTTACCTACTGTCTCACATCCAGTATTTCACTGCATCAAGCCGCTTTAAACCAAATAACAAACCTTCGAAGAACTTCACTTTCGCCCACGTGCAAAATGGCAGCAAAGACTATTACACCTGCAAAGACTAGTGGGAAATAGCAGGGTAAAAGGGGAGGGGAGGGAGGGGGCTGCGTTGGCTACAGCCTGCGATAAGGCTCTTCTGTTTGAAGCGCCGCTATCTGGCTTTTCGCTTTGGCGCGCGTGCGAATTTACGAATAACATGCGATTCCCTAAACCCTTAAAGCCTAACAGCATGACGTCAGCCCCAAATCCTCGGAGCAGGGGTGCTAACCCTAAACCCCAAGCCTAACCTTAACCCCTAACCTAAGCCTAAGCCTAAGGCCAACTTCGTGACGTCACTCAGGGATGGTGCTAACCCTAAGCCTAAGCCTAACCTTAACACCTAGACAGATTAGGGTTCACCCAGCTCCCCCTTGACCATTATACGCTCATCAGAGGGCGTATCCCACTTTCATGACGTCAGCTCATAGAGGGGGTATCCCCTCTTCCCATGACGTCACCAGTTACCACCACCCTCCTGACGTTACGAAATGAGGGTTAGAGTTTTATTTTCAACTTTCTGTGTGATGTAAATATCAAACCGAAAAGTATATTTCTTTTAAATCGAATAACATCGATCTGTTTAAGAAAAAATGGAGAATTTTTGAGGAATTGTTTCTTTTAAACACTTAAGAAAAAAAAATGTATAAGTAGTGTAAGTATAAGTAGTATAAGTAGCAAGTATATTGTAAGTGTAAATGTAATTACAACATCAGTAATGTAAGTAGTGTAAGTGTTCAAGTTGTAAATAAAATTTCCATTCAAAAAAATAAAAAAATTAAAAAAAGACTTTCTGAGACTTTTTCGAGAGATGTGTGCTTTCTCACCCCCAGCCACAGTAGTTTTTTTTGTTTTACAACTCTACTAAACTTTACCATGCGTATCATAGAACTGTCGTCATGTCTTACGTTTTGTCCTATAAACGCGAGGGGTACCCTCCCAAAAGCCCCTCCTCGTGATGTCAGCTTATAGAGGGGATATCCCCCCTTGCTATGACATCAGCCCACAGAGAGGGAGGGGGTAACCCCCCTATCATGACGTCAGCCCATAGAGGGGGGAGGGGTTTCCTCTATGACGTCAGCCAACCACCTCATGCACCACAATTTTGTGCACTTTTTGCGATTTTCTCGAACTTTTATTGGCCGCCATTTTGAATAAATTAAAATGATGGGCTCATGAGGATAATTTGGCAGCTATACTACTACTATTCCCAGCTGCCAGGATTATAGTTACTGCGTGATACTTATACCTAATCGTTTCTTTTTGGTACGTCTCGGTGGCATATCAGGAGAGATTGGTCGAGCCATGGTTCGTATTTTGTCGACATGTAGTCGACCCAAAATACCCACGGCTCGACCAAACGAGCCTGTACCAAAAAGGTACGATTAGGTATTTACCGTACCTCAATTGGCCAAGTGAGCTTGATATCGTAGCCATGTTAGGTCAGTGACTTGATATCGCAGGATATTGATCAGGACAGTAGACACGGCTTCTGATTGGCTAATTGCGAATATGGGTGAGGTACAAATAATACGTTATTATATAGCTAGCTCCGTGAGCGGGCAAGATGAATCAAATCCTGCGCTGTGATTGGCTACCCGAAGGGGGCGAGATGGAGCTATCTTGCCCGCTCGGGACGACCCGCCGTGTCCCGCAAGTAAAATTTCCGCGAAAGCCATACAATAAATCGTTTATTGACCAAGCTTGTTCGGTGAAGATGGCTGGATATTGGCCTCGTTCTTTTTTTGCGAGTTTATGGACCTCGACTCCGTCTCGGTCCATAAACGCGCGAAAAAAGAACTTGGCCAATATCCAGCCATCTTCACCGAACAAGCTTGGTCAATAACCCATACATACAGTCGTTTGAATTTTGTTATATTTACTTTATTGAAAAAAAAGTCTGTGCGAATGAAAAGAGCGCCTCAAAATTAATGATGTGACCAAGTTCTAGCACGAAATCTCGCATAGAAGTGAAGGGAGCGCAGTTAAGCATCACGGTCATTTGTAATTTTCTTGTTACAGTCACAGCTCTCCTTGCGACCACTCTCGTAAGCCACCGGCTCTAGCTACGACCACCTTTGTGAAACACCGTTTGAACTGTGACTTAAATTTGTAATGAAAAGCTCTCGTGAGCGACCACTCGCGTAGGCGATCGCGACCATTTTTGGGATTATCTAACTGGACTCTTCCTTTGTTTTTAAGCTCTTGTAAGCGACCATTCAGAGTCTTTTACATATAAATCAACACGGGCTTTAATGAAACTGCACACTACGCTAATGGTTATCTTGGTTTAAAAATTGAACGTTAAGTTTAGCTAAGTCTATATCAGATATAAATATACTCATTTAACATTAATTTCTTTTCTTTTTTCTTTACGAATTATTAATGAGTTTCTGCAGCTCTCTTATAAGCGACCACCTTCTATTGTTTTACCATGCGGTCGCCCACGAGAACTCATTCTTGCAAGCGACCTGCTCTAGTTACGACCACTTTTTCCAAATTCCGAGGTGGTAGCTTACGATAGCTTCGACTGTATCTTCGATCTTTGCAAGCCAAGGAGCTCGTGACGTCACGAGGAACATCGCTCTAGTTCGAAATAAAACTTTCAGTCTGGCTCAAATTTTAATAAAACACTTGAAACTCCACACATAAAATTTAATGTAAAACCCAACTTACCACAATGGCTAATTTTGTTATTCCCCTAAATATTTCACCGCCTCTTTGATATCAATTCGTCATAAAATTACAACTCAAAAAGCTCAGAAACCACCTCCTTCCACTTCCACAGGAAATAGACGGCAAAAAAGCGTTTTTCATTTTAGAACTGCGCTCGCCCTAAGTCACGCTGTTCATTAGATTATGAGCTGGAGATTTCTAAGGGCCGATTCAACTATGACCTCAGTCTTATAGTTGACCACTTAATTGTCGTTATTGGTTAAAATTGATCTCGTGTTGAAATATCAGGCGAAAAGCGGCTCATGAAACGCAGGTTTCTCCTACTTTTTATTTTTTTTGATAAAAATAAAAAGGAATCATCCTTCCCTTTGGATTTCAGTCAGATAATAGCGCTAGCTACTTTTTGGGCTGAAAACTGCCGTAAACCGACAAGCACTAAAACAGGTTTTAATTTCGTTTTCCACGTTTCTCATAGTCAAGAGTCATGCAACGACGGTATAAATTTAATTTCTCTCAGAGGATACCTTAACAGGAAATACGACAGCTCCAACTGTTCCATAGCGGTTGGAAATTTAAATAGATAAATCTTGTCATTTTCAATTTTTAGGCATTTCCCGAGAAAAGCCCCGTGCTATCCCGACACTAGACAGCAGCCCGTCGTGGGTTCTCTCCCGAGTCGCCATAAATGTAAAGATCAAAGTTCCCTATGAGCAAACCTGTGAATGACGTTTGACAAATAGGCTAACCTTTGCAATAACCAAAGCTTCATCAACTGAAGATAGTGATATTGATGGCAAGCTTTCACAAAGATCTTTTCTCCTGACTTCATGCCCACAGTATAGAGGTTATTGAAAATCTGTTTACCAACTCTGTTAAACAATGTTGACAGATATCAGCCAACGTTTTCGTGACTCTTTTCTTGTCTCCTTCACAGCATCTACGTCACCATTGTGTGACGTAGACCCCAAAGATTATAAACACTTTTCCTCACCCACCAATGAACCGAAAATTCTAACACACAATTCATCTGAGTTATCTGAGCTAACTGTTACAAGCTGCTATTAACACTTTCGCCAAACAAATTAACGAGACGTTTTAACAACCATTTCATTTGAGTTATTTCAACTAACAGTTCCATTTCTAGCGCAACACTCACAGTTACCTAACACGTTGTCCTAAAGATGTCAAACGATATATGCGCCTGCGACACAGCGGAATTACGATGGGAAGTTCAACATATGATCGACCAATCTCCTAATTTACATACTCTGATCCATCAAGACAACCCGCAGCTTGCTTACGCAATGCACGGGTTAACATCACATTCGGAAAGTCGTAATAAAGATTTATTCAAATTCACATTTTATGTTCACAGAATATTTCTTCCGAGGCACTCTTACAACACAGATTATTCCTGAATAACACGAATCCGCGAGATTCACTAGGTAAAAAGTTTAGCGGTTTTCATATTTTTACCTACGTTAGTACGAGGAGAGAGCATAACTGCACTCTTTACTAAGTTTTCCTATGAAAACACTGCATAATCCACCCCGTTGAACACTGATGTTACAAAGTACTATAAACACTTCTGTGTATAAAAAATACGGACTAGTTATTCCACGGGAAAACAATAGAGCGCGTTCGATGTATCAATATTATAACATGGCTCCGGGGCTTTCAGGACAAACTCCTATGGAAGCTTTTCATTCAACCAAAAATTCCGAAATTTCTGAAAGTTTCCGCAAATCCGAAAGTTGTTGAATTTCCGAAAAGCGAGCCATCCAACCGAAAATTTAGAGAGGAAGTCAAATGGAACGCAAATTCCCGGTAAGATATTTCCGAAAAGTTTGGTTTACCTCGCAAGTTTGTCCTCTTTTCAGGAAATTCGTAAAATGCTATACCATTCGTCACTGGAAATTTCCGGATATACAAACCGGATTTGACATTGAATGGAAAGCGCTCTATCTTTGGTGGTGCTTTCTGTGTATCCAAGTCTCTTTTGGGAATTGACAGACAAAGAAAACTTAACCAATCATCAACTTTGCCCTAAAAGCCTCGGAGCCATGTTAGAAAATTGATAAATCGAACATTACATAATTCCGATCAGAAAAGTAGCGCGTG
This sequence comes from Orbicella franksi, assembly GCF_964199315.1. NCBI lineage: Eukaryota > Metazoa > Cnidaria > Anthozoa > Scleractinia > Merulinidae > Orbicella > Orbicella franksi. Next base: position 10,037,059 of record NC_138158.1, on the reverse strand, counting down.
GACGGGCGCGACTCTGTATTGCGTCAGAAACTTACATGAAGTTGCTAAGCAACGTCGCTGACAGCAATATGCGCGGGCATATTCATTGCTCTCGCACGTCATCCCGCAGTCGCAAGATTAAACTAAGAATTCTCCTTACTGATTGTGGTACGACTCTTCTAATAATGGTTGTGAAAATTAAGTGGTTAATCAAGACAAGAACCTCTTAATTGATACTTTTTTTTATCATGCTATGCGTTTGTAAGGAGAAATTAGACTTTAGTCAGTGAAAGCATAAAAGACGGCAAATGGAAAGTTTTCAGATAATCGCATCTCATAAAATACAAACTTTTTTACTGTCCATGTTTCGCACTTGCCAAGTCAGAAATGTAATTTTAAGCTTTGATTTCCTTGTCCAAATGTTGATGACAAAAACGCTGTCAAGTTAAATTGAATAACTCGTCGGCCATTGACTTAAATTTATGCGGGCTTCTTTTTGTTGACATTTGGTCGTAAGCAGTTCTGTTCTCCATGCACTCGACACATTAAGTGTTTACGCAAGAAGCTGTGTCTTTCATTCGATGTTTCTCACCGCTACTTAATTTGTCATTTCTTTTTCCCAGTCCTCTTGCCCACCGACCTCAAACTTGCCCGCTGATTCGTCTACGTCATCAGTCGTACTAGCTTCGCCATCCTTCGCCTCGAGCTCGGTAAGCAACGCTGTAGCTTCGGCGAGAGTGTCGGCAGCGCTGGAGGTTCGTTGAAATGTTCGGCTCGAGGAGTATTCATTGGAGGATGACGTGTGTGGTGCCCAGTAATGCTCGTTCATTTTTCTCTTGAGCCACTGAACAGCCCATTGCCAACGAGATGAGTTCTGCAGTAAGTAATCTTTCGCTTGTGGACACTTGTTTGCAAGTTGAACCAAGAATTTAATACACTGGTACGCACGGCGACTGTCAGCCGTGTTACTTGTCTTGATAACGGCTATAAAAGAAAGAAAATAAAAAAATCTAAGAGAGAATAAAAATTGAACCTCAAATTCTTTAAACGTGCGTGAACGCGAAGTGTGCCTAGACAGGATTTTTAACAATACACAAATATGGGAACCCGGATCCCAAAACGGAAGGAAAGTTATTCGTCTGAAATGTCGTATGCTAATCACGCGCGCAGTTTTAAGTACGGCGTAGCAATACTCATTCAACGCACTCAAAATTCAGGCATCTCTCTCGCCCAGAGTTTGAGCAGAGAAATAAAATTGTAAGACACTTTTTTAATGCTACGTCTGGTTCGAGCGAAAATCAAAGCCGCATTTATTATATTATTCAACGCTTGGTGTATAATAGATTATTTTATCCCAAACGTGGCACCGAGGAAGGGATACGCTCGGAACGTTCGCTATAGACTTGAGTATATTTTGGCACTGAATTATTACTATTTAGAACTTTTGAACTGTTAACTGTGCCTCGCAGCCACGGATCCGTTTGGATTACCAGTATTTAATTCATTTGCTTTCAAAACAATGGGAATTAACTTTGGATAGATTTGGCCCCCCATGACAAGTTAAAAAAAAAAGGTCAAGCGACTCCTTTGATCTTTAGCCACATATTGGTCATTGATTAAACTTGAAAACACATCAGTTAAGACAAAATCACCTAAAAGCTTATGTTCTCGGCTTTTCCCCTACGAGGGAGAATATCGATCTGTAACGGGTCTTGGAAGTTCAAGGACTACGTCGATATTGGTTTAATTAGATTCCTGTCATTAACGAGGTGATCAGATTAGAGAATAACAACTCACCTAACACTCCATCACCTTGCTCATCCGCCACACACTTTATACGCAACAACTGCAAGGGATCTTCTACCATCTGTCAGAAAAATAACAAATAAAGTTCAAGAACCAATCGCTAAATTGTAGAGCACGCCCGCTTTTAATTGGTCAATTGATTGCCCTTGGAAACCATCCATAAGCTGTAACTTATGGTAGTTTTTCAAAATCGCCATACTTCAGCCAGTCCCCAGTCCCCTAAATGATTCTCCTCTGGAATTTGGCAACATCCCTGGCAGTGGTTTCTTGAGGAATGAAGTGGAAGGTGATTTTACCATGTAAAATATTTACCTTTTGATTTACTGTCATTGTTTCAAATTTTAATCTCAGTTTACTTAAACAAGTTAACGTCGGTGTAAATGTAGCTAAAAGGAGCTTAGTTACGTTATTTTGAGTTATCTTGGCCACGTACCAAATTACCTTCAAATTGTCAAAGGAAACCTAACAGTAAAAATTTATTAAGATAGAAAAACACCAAAGAAATAACAATAAACCATAAAGGAACAAGGGTGATTAAGGACAGAGAAGATTAACACGGATTGCAAACAACGAACTTGGAAAATTTAAGTTAACTTGTCAATATACACAAACCGTGACGTAGCTACTTTAAGATTCGAGACTTGACAATAACAGAAGAGTCATTTTACCAGTAAATCAAGAAGAGCACAAAACAGATTTTTCATGTCATTTGCGGAAACAGTAGCAAGAAGCGCCTGAAAAATAGAAGCAAACAAAATGATTAACACAGACTAATAATGATATCGTTGCTTCTTATAAAAAAGCACTTTAGACTTTAGATTTCTCTTCCATCAGCAGAAGTTAAACTGGAACCCAGGTTATAACTAGTTTTAATCTCAGTTATAGCTTCAGGTTCCCTGGATCTTACGCCAAACTGCTATTTTCCTGAAATTCCTCTGATTTCCTAAACATTGAGTTACAGTTCTACCTCCAAATCTAAAGATTATTTCAAGTGTTGAAAAATATATCGTACGATATAGTGCAGCAGGCCTTTGAATCAGGCTTTTACCTGACATTTGAAAAGTGGGCATCCATAACGTGCAATAGGGTCTGCTCAAATGAACAATGCCGATAAGGTGGGAGGGGGGGGGATAAATTACATAACGAGTGACGTTTTTCAGAGTGATGACCTACTGCTACAGAGAACAGATAGCGCTATGTATATCCTGATACTTGGGCACGAAAATCTTAAGGGCTACATCAACACTAAGAAAATGTTCGAATCAAATCTCAACCATGTCTCTACAGAGCGGAGCAATAAATTGAACCCGTGAAGATTCCTTTTACCCAGGGTAGGGCAGGACTAGTAGATTAATCACTTTGATGAAGACCTAGGCAAGGATCAGTGCATAAGAGAAGTGATATAGACATACCCTTATATGCTGTAGTACTTTAATACTGAAGTGTTCGTTGCACCAACTGCAGTGGATAAACATGTTGACGATTTGTTGTGATGTGCCCATCACGTCACAAATGGCTGTGGAGACCTGAGGAATGTAACATGGACAGAGATACATAGTGTGGTAACATTAATAGGCGAAAGAAACATCCAGCTTTTTCGCCTGTTGTTTACGATTTGGTGTAATACAAGAGGCGAAAAACAACAACAAAAACAAAAAAACAGAACAAAACAAAAGAAAACAACAACAACAGCTGCAGTCGCAACTTAGATATAACATAACCTAACTTGCCTAGAAAGCTCATTATGTGCTCTAATAAAGTTCTTCCATTAATTTGAGACTAGTTGACAAACGTAAAGTGCAGCTGGGATTCATACAAACATTAAAATCTGGCAGCCACCGTCGCAATAGCTAGATCTACATCTAAGCATTCAAATACACGCACGCGTTCATAAAGCTCGTTTCTTTTGCAATTATTCGCTGTGTTGAAGTTTTTCTTTCAGATGTACTCATGGAAAACTAGCTCAACTGTTTGAAAAACAAGACATAAAGAAAGATAGAGCCGATTTGTCATAGACGTCGTTAACGCAGACCAAGGTGATTTAAGCTGACCAATCACTATAAATGTAAATAATGGAAGGGACCAATCAGAGTGCTTAGCTGTAACATGACGTCAAGCGCGGGAAAATAAAGTCACCGCAAATAACAATTGGTTTAATGAAGTGTATTATCGTTTGTCTCACGATGTAGTCACTTGAGATGTAGATCGCGACGTTTCGACTGCTTACTGCTAGTCTTCTTCAGACGATAAGGTCGACTGATTGCACGGTATCATTTATATCACAAAGGGTCGGCTGTGATTGGTGCATTTCGATCCTCCTATTGTTCCATTGTTCCGGCGAGTAGCTGTTCCCTCAGTGGTCCGCTGTTGTACCGTTCTCCTGTTGTTGTGTTTCTTGATCGTGGGTATCCATGCTTCAGGAATTTCAATTCCACTATCCCTGTTGATGTTGTTAGGGTGAAGTCTTATGTGAATAGCTTCCTTGACCCTACGTGTGTACCAGTGAGGATCTCGATCAATAAACTTGACCTCATTCCAGATAGGATAGTGGCCGGTCTCGCGGGTGTGTTCAGAAACGGCGGAGGTCTGGGTACGGGCGAGTCGTATATCCCTGTCGTGTTCTTTGATCCTCTCCTGCATAGATCTCCCTGTTTCCCCGATGTAGACTTTGCCGCACTCACAGGGAATCCTGTAGACAACACCATCTTGTTTAGCCGGGTTGACGGTGTCCTTTGGTCGCACTAAGGGTGACCGAAGTGTCGTGTCGGACTTAAAGACGGTGCGAATGCCTTGTTGTTCTAGACAGCGGCGGAGAGACGGCCTCTTGGCTGTTTGTTCTGAGTGGTCAAAAAAAACAAAACAAAACAAAACAAAACAAAAGCTGTGCTAACCTCTCTGATGTAAAAGTCACTATTAACACCAAAGATTGCATCTTCCATTTGAGGAGGCATGGAAATGAGCGAGTCAGCACGGACTGTTTCCAGGAAAGTAGGCCGCAAAGACCTGGGTTCTAATTTAAAACAAGACCAAACAAGACAAGGACGTGAGTGATAGTAATAATCACTGAAACACGAATTAAACTAAGAGATAATTTAAAAGTTTAGCTGGACTGGTGGTCTTACCGACTGTAAGTTGTGACGACACATCACAGGAGCACACAAGAGTGGCAAGTACACTGTAAAGATGAGTAAACTCCTGTGCCTGGATAGAGCTCCATCTTCGGTTAGATCCCTGATCATGAAAGAATCACCAAACATACAAAAAGTTAAATATCAGTTCAGGATTTGCAAGCTTACAAAACACGCACTCGCCTGAGTAATTGCACAGACTGTGTCGAGGAAGGCAAAGCAAGCGCGGAAGCCAATTGTCCTTAGCTGTACCTCTCGTTCTAGCGTCGCACAAGACCACTCGATATGCAGGTTAATAAATAGAGGATAATACATGGGCGCGCATAGATTTGGAATATCTTTTTGAGTGTTCAACTCGACATAGTTGAACAAGAGGTGAGATATCTACAAGCAGCCACGTATTATTTTGTTTATTATATAAACATACTGATAACGACGTTTTTGACGATTTTCCGAAGATTCCGACACTTCCCAAAAATCTCCAAAAATTGTCCGAAAGCCCACACGAACGTGTCCGAAAATTTCCCAATGAGAACAGGTGTTTGGCGCTTGTTGTTAGCCTTAACCTGCCAACCTATTCCCTAGCATACCAGTTCCCACCGTCCAGGTACCGTATACCCTAGGGTATTCGACATTGTTGTTAGGTGAACACTAAACAAGAACATCAAAAACAATTTACAACTCACGTTTTCAGCATTAGGTCCGACCAAGAAGTGCAAGAACTTAGAGAATGCTCCCTGAGCGATAAGGTGTCTGCAAGTTATTCGATTCTGCAAAAGAAGAAAGTTTAGAAGAGGTTAAGGCAGAATCTAGTTACGACACCACCCTAGAACGCCAATACAGAAGGAGCGATCACAATGACAACATATAGAGCAAAACAATTTTCCACGATGGTTAGCAGCGACGAAATGGAACAAACATACAGATTAAACGTTTGACAATTTCATGAACTAAAAAAAACAGTCTGGAATCGGATCAGGGATCAGCAAGCCCCATTTGAGCTATGGAACAGTACAAACGTCATATCTGAGTAAGCGGACAGAACCCATCATTCATCAGCACTGACAGTTCCATTAGACTGGGTTGCATTAAACTGGGTTTCCTTTCTCAAGAATCTTGACAAATAACTTGTCTGATAAATCGCTACACTCCAGAATATTTTTTTCCGGCCCAGGCTGAATATTCTTATTTATCTACCGATTTTTGGCTGAATTATTCTTGTGAATATTCTTACATTATAGTGTGTGACATTTCTGTTTTCGATTGTATTTGGTGTCTGGATGGTGTTCAAGTAATTTTCGGGCCAGCTAGTAGGCATTTAAGCATGATAGGACGCACGTAACGTCTTGCAAAAAAGTTGCTGGTATTGAACGTATGGCTACTGCTTTTTTGTTTTTGTTTGCTTGTTTTTGCCTAGATTGCCGTTTAAAGAAAAGTAGAATAGACCAATTTCGATATATTAAAATTCAGCCTAACACAATAGACCTCAGAACGAGGCTCTGGGGAATAAACACCACAAACTCTGTATTTATTCTCCAGAGCCTCGTACTGAGGTCTATTGTTTTAGGCTGAATTTTAATATATCGAAATTGGTCTATTATATACGGCTCATTTAAAAACATATAATTGTATGCCTTGGTATTTGCAAATTTTCAACACAAAATTATATTCTTTTCAAAATCTCATCTCGCAACTTTCAGCCTCGATATTCTTATAAAATATGTATTCACCACGATGTTTAAGCAATAACAATTTTCCCCGTTGAACGTAATCTTTACACACGTTATACAGAAAGTAACGTATTGTATAGAAGGTACACAGGTTGTAGGTACAGAAAGAAGAGTGTGTTTGAGAGAAAAACAGAAAACAATTGAGTTCTGTAGTTACCATAATGGCGTATCTATTCATAAGCCAGAAGTATTCCGAGCAGCTTTTATGGTTATCAACTACATCACGGCCACACATCTGTAGAAGAGCCTCTATCAACATACCAAGTTGTCCAGTTTCCTACAAAGCGAGAGAAGGTTAATTACAAGTTAATTAGCAAGATAAGTGAAAACGAATATGTGCGTTTGAATAACGAGCGTTGTTATACCTCCCAACTCAAATACGTTATCCGATTGGAGGAAAACGTGTCACGTGTCATGGGTCAAAACTCACTAACTCCTTAGGGAAACAAGAACAGAAACTTTCGACCCTCACGTGATAAGGTCGTGCACCTTAAACCCGCGGAAAATTTGTGTGCCAGCCGGCGTCAAAAAAATAGTTTTTCGCATTTTTTTTTTCTGAGTCGGAAGGTATCAAAACACTTAATGACTGGTCCCACGGGAAACAGCGAGTTTTGTTTCCCCTCGACCCTCGGAGGGGGCCGGGGGGGGGGGGGGCAGTCATTATTAAGTGTTTTTTCAACATAAACATGATTTTTCCTTTTAAAAAACAACAACAACAACAATGACAAGAACAAACAACTCGGACAAGCGGTCGTCTTTTTATACCAACAACTTTGAACAAAACCACCAGAAAATATTAATCGCGAAGTTTTGCCTGAAGAATTTCACATATTGGAACATAGAAAACGTTTCTACCACAGCTCCTCCATGGTTAATGAAGCTCTCAAACGTGAGACCAAGAATCTTGGCGAACGCAGAGCGAACTTCTTGAGAAGGACATTCCAACAGAAAAGGTCTGAAACGAAATAAAACAAGATGACATAAACTACGAGTAAGCCAGCTGAGAGAACCAACAGCTAAAATAAAGTAGAATTGTCAGTCTAAAATTTCATTACAAAGTCAGTTATGGCTTAAAAATGAAAACAAAAAGAGGAGAACTGATGCATGTGAGTAGTTTTCCCAATCTTGAAACATTTAAGAAAAGTTACACGCTTTCGCAAAGGAATAAAGTAATGATTTCAATCCTGAAATTTTCGACCTTTCACGATTTGAGATGTTATTGTCAGGACAAAATCAGTGCCTTAAGCCAGTGACTGAAAATTCTATCTCTCCAGTTATTGTCTGAAAAACGAAATTGCATTACCAACCTTGCTACACAGTAAAGGTGATGTCACAAGAGCCGATTTTTAACGCCGATTTTTAATCCATGTTACACGAGACAACTTTTAACGCAACTTTGTTGCGGCAAAGGTCTGCAACGGTATGTTACACGAGACGATTTTAACGCAACATGCAAAATTCGGGCAACAATGTTGCAGGTTTTTGTATCACTTTCAAAAACTTGCAACATGTTGCCGCAACGAAATGTTGCGTTAAAAATCACCTTTAAGGGAAGGTTCAAAAAGATGCATCAGAAGATAATAGCCTTTCAATTACTTTTAATATAAAATGATCAATTTCTTCTGAAGGTGTCAAAAAATGGCTTAGAAAGTTGATATCAAGAAGGGCTTTGGTTATTGCTTGGCAAGCGTTGCGTGACTAGTGGAACGTGTCACGTGACCAGTATGAAGTGTTATGTGACTAGTAAGCAATTAGTCCTACCTGACATAACCTTTGCCTCTTTCTCCAGCTAAGAAGTTGAGAAACCATACGCAAGCCTCGCTGTTGTGCTTTACTATGGTACCAATACAGCTGCACCATTCTTCTGTGTGGATCCTAAATATATTATATACAATCAGCGTGAAAATAAAGCTGACTGTGATTGTTTGAACATACACTACAAGACAGTAAACATAACAGCATGGTTTTTTTCTGACCTGAGTTTCTTCGTGGTCCTAAAGTAAGTGTTAAAGAGGAACTGGACCGCCAGTTGTAGACTGCAAACTGATAGCGTCGCATGCCTACCAGATGACGTGTTTCTCTGTGAAATAAAAATAGAAATGAAAGTGATAGAGCGTATTTACTCACGTGACCAGTAGCCACGCAAATTCATAGGAACAAAACAGTGTCTACGTGGCAAAAGAGTTCAACTCCCACAGGATACCAACATGGCGGCCGTTTCATTGCTTTAGGACACCAATGCGGCTGCCAAGTAACAAGTTCATTCTGAACGTCAAATCCAAAGCCAGCTTTGAGCTACTGAAGACTAGAGGATGAAGAGGCTTTGGGAAGCCACCTTCTACATAAATAACTCTCATCTATTAAACAGTTACGCCCTGAATTGTTCACCACTCGGTCCAAATACTATTGCCGATTGCAAGAGACCTTTTTACGAAAACTGAAGAAATTCTCGCGCGCTCAATGGCTAATTTTCATTGTCAATAAGCGGACAGACACATGAATTCATAATTTATGCGATGCGTCAACGAGCGAGAGCGGATAATTTTACAATTTGTTATCGTAAAAAAACAACTAGACATCAGTTTTTAATGCGTCTGTCCTGTTATTGACAATGAATTTCGTCATAACATTGTCAAAGTAGTCAGCGGATCCATTCGGCTTTCGCCTCGTGGATCCCAGCTACTTTGATCAATAACAGGAAAGACGCATGAAAAACTGACGTGAATTTATTGATTTTACAGTTGTCTGTTCAGTGACCAGGCCTTTGAATGGCAGCGAGGCTGCAGGTGACTTTGTTTTGATAAAGACCTCACTGCTTTTAATTTGTTGTGTAAATCAAGTTGTTCTAATGCTGACTAGGTCATTTACATGACAAAAGCAGAGGTCTGTATCAAAACAAGGTCACCTCCAGCCTCACTGCCATTCAAAGGCCAGGTCACCGAGCAGAGAACTGTAAAATGGTCTTATCCGTATTACATTAAATTGTAATTATTGTGTAACTTACCGCATTGCAAGACGCAAGATTGAGAATGAATTTAAAATAATCAACGTTATAAACATCCCTGTTCCGCATAAACTGAAGGTTCTCGGTGTAAACCTGGAGAGATAGAGGAAACAAAACAAATAGGAATTATGCATTATCAACAAATCTTTAAAATAACTTTTCACTTTTGTCTTTTGATGCCACGAGGGTAAAAATTGCCTTTTGTTTTGCCATAAGGCAATTCCTATAGTTCTACTAATTCAGATGCATTAACCACTAAACCTTTGTCAACATATAAATTCTCTTCACTTGTTTCCAGCGTTTCCTAAAGTAATAATTAGGAGAAATGCCTTTTTTAAAATAAATATAAAAATTCTCTTTTCCATTGGCCTACTGCTGAGCTATTTTATTCTCATGAATAACTTCTTATTAAAGTGAGGTCTTGACGGGAAAATCTCAAACCAAGACCTTGACGTATTGGCCGAGCGATAGCCAGGTCAATACGCGTTTTCCCGTAAAGATCTAAAGTTCGAGGTTAATACGTTGCTTATCATATGGCTTATTACTTTGTTTTACAGGCCTGTAATCAGCCCGCGGGCATTACGGGAGAATTATGTCTATAAGTAGCCAATCAGAGCGCGCGTTATATCGGCTACCAACGTAAGTCACATACAAATTGCACGTAATATCTAATAAAAAAGTAGTGGAAATATTCCGTTGGTAGATCATTTCACTCAACACTACAACAAAGTTCTTGGAGACTCGGCCATGAAATAGTGTTTGAAGTCTCCATCCGCTATTAAAGTGGTGAATGGATAAACCAGAGCTGTACATAAATAGATTTGTACAGTCGGAGTAGTTCAACCACATTTATTTGCTACTTCGAGTTTCACATTTCTCGCGAAACAATCAGGCAACTGCCAAAAATAAGGGATACATTCTACGACATTTTAAGATAGAGAACAATGTCTTCTCGTGAAAAGGCATGTTCGGCTTTTGATGTTTAGCTAAAAAGACATGTCACAAACTAACCACTCTTTGAATAGATGCTGGCATTTTGTCCTTAAAGATTCCTTTCCGCTCTCCTTTTTGAAGTAAAGCTGTCAGCTGACTCAAACCATCTGTCCGAGTGGGTGATGGGGGGCCTGAACTCGAGGATATCGAAGAAGAAGATGGAGAAGGTGGACAGGACCTGGAAACGAAAATTTAAGGAAAGAATGCCCAAGTCAAATAGCCAATTTTACAGTTGTCTGCTCAGTGACCTGGCCTTTGGATGGCAGCGACGCTGGAGTTGACCTTGTTTTGATACAGACCTCACTTTTGTCGTATAAAACACGTTGCTCTGATGCTAACTAGGTGCATTTACATGACAAAAGCAGTGAGGTCTGTATCAAAACAAGGTCAACTCCAGCCTCGCTGCCATCCAAAGGCCAGGTCACTGAGCAGACAACTGTAAAATGGTCTATTATCTATCTCGTGTAAGCATGAAAGAAAGACACTTGAGAAGAAAGTTAGAGCATTCGCGTGGGTTTCAAACGACACCATATGCATGGCAAAATTTACACCAATCATGTGGACATTGCCTCAAATACAAATTCTTAATTCTTCCCCCGTTCGAGAATTCACCGTTTAAGAAGTTCTACCGATATCTGTGTTATATCCTGGGTTATTTATTACTTTACGCAGATCTTCTAAACTGAGTAATAAACGTATGACAGGTGTTAAAGCTGCTACATCACGGTTTGAGCATCTTGAAAGATTGTTGTTTGTAATCCGTGTTAATCTTCTCCATCCTTAACCATCCTCGTGCCTTAATGGTTTATTATCATATCTTTGATGTTTTTCTATCCTACTAAGCAATTATTTTCAGGCTTCCTTCAATTTAAAGGTAATTTTGCACGTGCCCAAAATAACTCAAAATACCGTGACATAGCTCCTTTAAGGGCATTTATACCTTTGGCCCTCCATGACTGCATCCTGTCGTACCAGGTTTCCTCGGCCATCATTGCCAGTGTCGTACTTAAGCTTGTCAGTTGACTCGTAAAACAGCATGTAGCCATTCCAATAGCGATGACGAGTTTCCGGGTAACTGTTGACTGTAAGACGATAGTGTGTATTAAAAGTACTGCTAAAACCCCGAACCAACACAGTGAATTCTGTAGTACAATTCCTAACCTGATCAATGTGTTTCATGTTTATTTAAGGGGCAAAACTTATACCACACAAGCCAGTTTGTTGAACTTCCTTACTAGTTTTGACAGCATACGATGCGATAGTTATCATACGATAGTTGCTCAGCTGCACATAGTACATAGCCATTTCACGGTCTATTTTAAGTCCAAATTTAAAATTCACACCGAAAAACTTCCATTTTCACAATTATTCCATGAAAATGGCTTATGACTCCACTGCAAAATGGCTTCTTATGAATTGAATCATTTACCTCATATTTAATTTGTTCATGCCGTTGATTTTGATTTTGTGTAGATACTTGATACTTTTAACATTCCTCGAAGATGTTAGCTACCCTATAAATACTGCATGTGGTTACGCAATGTTTCCGAGTGGTATACCGGGTAATATACCTCTAGTTACTTGTATTTTCACGGTATTTACACGAGCCTTCAGATGAATGTGTCTACCAAGAAAATACAAGTGACAAGTGGGATGGTATACCACGAGAGAACGCTGGCTTAAATATTTTATACCATGGCACAGTAAAACCACTGGCCAACAAAAATCAAGGGAACATTCACGCAGCGCCCGATGGGAAGGTTGGGTGTAATACTGTCGAATATACAACGGCTTCCTGTATTCTGATTGGCTGTATTTTCTATGGCATGGTATAAATTCGAGTAAAAACAAGTCTTTGCATCTTTTGTATGTATGGGAGGCGCGGTGGCCTTATGGTTAGTGCGCTCATCTCCGGATCGAGCGGTCCGGGTTCGAGCCCTGGCCGGGGACATTGCGTTGTGTTCTTGGGCAAGACACTTTACTCTCGCAGTGCCTCTCTCCACCCAGGTGTATAAATGGGTACCGGCGACCTTAATGCTGGGGGTAACCCTGCGATGGACTAGCATCCCATCCAGGGGGGAGTAGAAACACGCCTAGTCGCTTCATGCTACAGAAACCGGGATAAGCTCCGGCCTGATGGGCCACTTGGCTCATATGCAGACTTAACCTATCTTTTGTCTGTATGCCAGCTCACCAGTATCATAGACGGTAGCTTTGTATGTTCCACCAAAACACTCTGCTTCTAGTGTGTCCTCGTTCATGTCAAATTCTTCTACAATAGTGTCGTTGAACTTGTACCACTTTTCTTTTGTACCATTTCTATGTGTATAAAAACAGGTATATTCCAAATGAATTTTACGTTTTTAAGTTAAAGTTAAATTAAAATGTCTTTGTTGTGCTATACAAGACTAGCCCCTGGGAAAACTGAACCTCCGTATCCAAAAACAGTGAGATTGTAGCAAAAAGATAACTGTACTGTTTCCTGTGACACCATGCACAACATCAAAACATTTTAATAGAGAAAGACTATACAAGTAAACACATGAAAGATCACAACGTGACCAGCTCTCAGTTGGCTTGATAGCTCAGTTGGTAGAGCACCGCACCGGTATCGCAGAGGTCATGGGTTCGAATCCCGTTCAAACCTGAATTTTTTTTTTTTCAGGCTTTTATTTCACAGCTGCTTAAGCTGTGTATATGACTGCCGCTGCGCTGATCAATCATGTGTTCACAGTAAGATTATGTTACAAACCTTCTGTCCTTGATGAAGGAGTAATAATGTCCCGCGTTCGCTTGTCCACTGTGGACAATGACACCTACAAGCTCATACTGAATCTCAGGAGCATTGATAGACACATTAGACTGAAGGGACGAGTTCGAGGCAGACATGTGGAGATCTGTATTACTGCCACTCTCGCTGTCTGTGTCCGGCGCCTGTAGATTGGTGGTAGACTCTCGTCTTGCCACTCCATCTGTGGTGTAGGGCTCCATGTTCAGGACCCAAGGAAACTAGAAACACAAAGAAAGGATTAACACCCAAGTTTAGGATCCAAGGAAACTAGCAATGCAAAGAAAGGGTTAATAACGGTATATACTAACAACACCCAAATTAAAACGCCAAAAGCACTAATACTGCCATTAAGGGCCTGTTTACAAGGTGAGAGGGTTGCCCTAGCAAGCGGGTTACCCTAGCACTCACACATTTCCTCTTTTTGTTCGTCCTGTTTACAAGGCAGCCACGGTTACCCGTGTAGGCGGGTTACCCTATCTGCGTGCTAGGGTTACCCTGGCAGGCGGGTTAACTTCTTCCCTTGTAAACACTCCAGGTAGTGTTATCCCGCCAACCCGGGTCAACTTTCTAATTGTTTCCAGACCCTTTGAGTGTAACCGTGCAATAAGTTGTCCCGGGTTGTAGGGTTACCCTACCTGTGAAATTTTGCTTGTAAACCCGGGCTATCTTTTGCCTTCCAGCTAGGATTAACCCGCTTGTTAGGGTAACCCTCCCCCTGTGTAAACAGGCCCTAAAAGCAGTAGTTATAGGACTAGCAGTAATCAAAGATTATGTGAGTGCGTTAGTCGTCTTCACTTTAACAGCTTGAATGATTGAATGATCCGTTGTGTGACAGCACCAGTATACCTGGACTAAAATATTTACATTTGCCTTCAAACTTCAGGCTAACCATTTTCACTTTTACTGGTAATGTTTAGGCATAAGGCGATTCGAAGTCGTGTTCGTAAACAGAATAATTGTTCTGGTTTTGTAACAAAAGCACGTCGTCTCGCATACCGACGGACCAGGCAGCGTTCGTGTCGATTTGCACGGTCCAGAGTCATAACTGTACACAGTGTAAATGCATAAACGAGCACAAAATGTCTTGTATGCTTGTGCTTTGCGATGATGCCATTTGTTTCGGGCCCCTGCTGTGGGGAGGCAAATTTCGCGTTCAAGATCCACCAGTCGCACAGTTGTCCCAAAAAATCTCACTCCAGTCTGTAATACGTCTGCGTTCTCCTTCTTGTCGAACGCCACAACTTGAGAGCTCTCAAATGGTTTATGGTACTTAGTTTGATGTTGGCAAAACAATAATAAACATAGACTGGGCCATGAATTTTGTAATCAATATAGATCACTAAGTGAAGTAAGCAATGTCCCTTTCTTTCAAACGAATACGTTTATAAAACACAGTTGTAAGTAGTCTATTGTCAGTAAGTAAGTAAAACCTTTATTTAAGTGTCTATGTATTTAAGTGTTTAAGTGTCTATGTGCCACCGTCATGACCTATGAAAATATGTAATACGATAGGTATACAAGGACCTATCAGGACATAGTAAAGCTTCATATTTACTTTGACATTACCTCAAAGTGGTCGTCAAACTTGAGTGCTCTTCCAGCCTCCCAGTCGTAACCAAACCTCTTGAGTTGAATCACAAGCACAGGAGGTAGGGTCTTGATACACATGCGCTTCACAGTAGTCCGCTGAAATGGTATTAATGAGCAATGTCTTCTTAGAAAAACAAAACCGTTCAAACTTGCTACTGATGAATTCGATGCTAAGGTGGACCCTACGATGAAACAGCATTCCATCCAGGAGGTAAAAGAATTGTTCCTAGCTGCTTCATGTTAAAAAAATCTGTCGTATGCTACGGTGGTACAGTATAAGGCACTTAAACTACAATCATGGACAAAAGCAGTTGAGACAATCGCCGAAAAAGACCTGTTTTGTTGAACGCATGAGTTTTTCAATCTCCAATTTTCACATTTCGACCCCTTCTCCCCTTTTCAATGTTGTAACCACGTGACAGTGTTCACAGAGCGCATTTCAACATTGAAAAGGGGGGAGAGGGGATTTGACTATCGACGAAAAAGATGTTTTTTGAAACTACGGAAGGACGCCGACAGAAAGCGTCTGTCTTGCTCAAATGTGTCAACACTTTTGTCCATGATTGTAGACTGCGAGCAGTCTCTCTTTCCCTCGAAATTCCCTGGGGAAGAACGCAAAACAACTAAGCGTGCGAGCCTGACTGTGAGCGTGACTTGCGAGAGGGCGAGCGCCGATGCCTCGAGCCGCTAGTAGCGCGACTTGTTTTGCGTTCTTCCCCAAAGATTTTCGAGGAAAAGGGAGACTGCTCGCAGTCTATATGCACTTTACCTGGCGCAGACCTAACTTAGTACTTATACACTATACTCACCCTCTCGTTACACTTTTCACAGAAGTATGCATTGTCTCCTTCAAGTATCTCGCCGTTAACAAACTGTTCTAGGGAGTCTTCTAATTTCAGGTTTTTCACAGTCACTTGTAAAGAGTGGAAAGCCTCTTCCCTCTCGTACCTGGCGACCAGACAAGTTGCTGAGTTACAATGTGGTCAATTGGTAAATGAGAATCATAAGCTAAATGTTCGAATGATTTATTTTACCGCACCCAAATTCATAATTGGCCGATCAGAAGCCGTCTTCTGTGCTGATATCTTGCGATATCAGGCCCCTGACCAAATGAAGCTGGATTTGTGGCCAAATTTAGGTATGGTAAATACCTTATTGCACCCTTTTGGTAGGCTTTGGCGTCTTACCATTCCTAAATTCGCAATTAGCCAATCAGAAGCCCTGTCCTGTCCTGATATCTTGCGATATCAAGTCACTGACCTGCTATAGCTGAGATACCATGCTCACTTGGCCGAATTGGAGTACGGTAAACATCTAATCGTACCTTTCTGGTACGCTTTGGCGGCGTATCAGGCTCATATGTCGACTAAGTATGGCGTCATACGGACTACGTCTCGCCAAAATACAAACCATGACTCGACCAAACTCGCCTGACATGCTGCCTAAGGGTACCAAAAAAGTACGATTATGTTCAAGTATCGGACTCGTTTGGTCTTGCATGGGTGTTTTGGCCCAACTGAGTGTCCCCAAAATATGAACCGTGGCTCGACCAAGCAAACCTGTCAAAGCGAACCAAAAAGGTACGATTTGGCATAACAACTGCTACGTATCAGGTCATCCATTCAGAACAGTGGGTTAAGGTGGAATCTAACAAAACACAACAGTTGTGGACTGCATTTGGTTTGGTATCAAAGACCAACATTTATCTGACTGTTTCGTACTCTGATCAAATTCGGTGGTTAGGGAAGGGACTAGATGTGACGGCTGTACGAGTCTTTTAAAACACTTGCAGGGTTCTAATTAAAAACGTGATTACATCCAACGAATCGTGTTGTTCAATGAGTTCGCACTATACAGGGCTTCTTCCATAAAGGGTTAAGATCTTAAACAGTGGCTGTCTCTAATATAGAGCCACGGCCTATGTTTGGTTTGTCCGAATTGTGCAAATATGCAGCTAAATGTTTGGAACCAAGCGTTTTGCGTACACGGGACTACACTATATAGGGCTTCTCCCTTGAAGAGTTATGCTCCAAACAGTAGATGTTCCTATTGATCTATCAAACATGAAAGACCATGCTTTACTACGTTTTCAAACATCGAGAACAGAGTTGCAAGTAAAACGCGTAGCGGAGTCAGTATTTTTGATGAACTCTGAGGTTCTTTCAAAAATGTAGTGAAACGCTGTCTTGAGTGTTTGATATATCTTCTCAATCGAAACTAAAACTAAGGAGAAAACGGAGTGACAAAATCGTAAAACTCTATGCTCATTAAGATCAGATATCCAAACACCGTCACGGTCTTGATTTCCTTTGTTTAAACGTGATGAATTATTAGTGAGTTTGAGAATTGCAGCTCACCTATGATTACACTCTTTACAAATCTTCTGATCAGCAAACATGCCGCAAAATGTCTTTTTAAATAACTGTTCTTGTCCTGTTTTCTGAAAAGAAAAAGAAGATACATTTGTCCTGGACAATCTCCAAGGATCACCCTGGAGCACATTGGTGATTCACTACACTTACCTTAAGAATTTCATCAAGCTGATCTGTGAGGTTACTAAAAAATTCAAAAGCATCCTGAAAGAGAAACTCAATGTGAATTTTTTTTATCGCTGATAACAAACAATGCACGGTTTTTGGAATGACCTTCTCCTTTAACACAATACATGTAACTTTTTGCTTTAACCTGAAGGGGCAAAATCACAGTATACTGAATTTGATGTATTTCTCACAAACCTCCAAGACCAGGTTATTGAAAACGTAGATAACACCATCCATAAGATAGATTTCTATCCGGTAAAAAACAGTAAATAAAACAAACTATTCTATCCACTGGATAGTGATTCATCTGGTGTATAACATCGTCCACCCTTTGAACAATTGGTTCCAGATGTGTTCTTGTAACTCTTTACCTGTTGCTCTCGAACATTCACAGGCTGGCCCCAGAGTTTGAAATATTTCCAAAATTCTTCTGGAGCGAAATACTGTAGCTTGCTTTCCATCAAATGGCCAAAGACAGACTGGATTTGTAAAAACACACTGTAGAGAAAGTTGGGTGAAATAAATAAGAGACGATCTTTAAATTGTTAAAGGGGCTCTGTCGCGTTATTTTGAGTTATTTTGGCCTTACACAACATTACTTTTAAACTGAACTAAACCTGAAAATAAAAGTCTACTAGAATGGAAAAAAACCTAAGAGATAATAATAAACCATAAAGGAACAAGGACGGTCAAGGATGGAGAAGATTGACACGGATTACAAACGACAAACTTAAAACGTTTGGCTAAACTTTTCAAGATGCGCAAATCGCGATGTCACCCCTTTAACTCAGAATACTGACTGAATATAAAAGAAACTTAACAGATATTTTCGCTTGACTTATAACGCTCTGGAAAAGTTAAGTAAAATGACCGCATATAATATAAAATGCACATGTAAAGGCAATTCAGGAGAAACACTGCACGGTAAGTTTGAAGAGTTTAAACGCAAGGATGGAAGTACAAGCTCAAGACCAGATGTCACAATGCCCATGAACAACCTTTGTTCTGCACGGTAAGTTTGAAGAGTTTAAACGCAAGGATGGAAGTACAAGCTCAAGACCAGATGTCACAATGCCCATGAACAACCTTTGGCGTTGTCTATGGTATAGCAAAGTGGGGAAACTATTCTTACTCACAATATTGTGGTTAAAACAAAATAATACCTTTCTTTCTCTTGAGAATCGTCAAATGATAGAATTGCCTACCAAAGGAAAGGAAGAAGTCACATCTAACGCACTCTTGTAGTTGAAGGGAAGTTGTAGGAGAAGCTTTCTATACAGTGTAGACATGATGACAGATGCGAATGCAGCCATAACACTACTTTACTAATATTTGCCTCGTTAGCATAAGCAATAAAGTTACTGATGGAGTTACAAAAACGTTAGGTCTGAATATTGAAAGGACACAGCACAATTAACTGTGCCAAGAAATCAAGTTTGAGCCTGATGTATTGAATACTTTTTGCGCGACGCGGGTTTAAAAACTCAAAATTTCACAAAGAATGTATGAGCTCATTAGCACTTTTGCCACCCAGAAATTTTGGAGTTTTTGAAAGCCAATTTCTCCTCGAATATTCCACCCAAAGAGCCACAAATGTCACCAATAACTAAGTTTCACAAGCTCTTTTAATGTTTGTAGTCAATTCGTGTCTAGCGTGATGCCTTCTCTGCGTAACGTGCAAGTTAATTAGGAAAAATGCAAACAATGACGTCAGCAAAGATTCTCATATTTGAAGGAGTATTTTTCCTGTGGCTGTTGCTTATGCGCAATAGAAAAATGGAAAGGATTATCCATTCAGACAAAGGTAATGATAAAGTTTGTTGATGTTAGAAACAGAAAAATTACTTTCATTTCCACTCACCTCTCTAAGTCCTGGTTGCATGTACAACTGTTGGAGAACAGAATTCATGTAGCAAGTTGCTCCAGCATTTTTCAGACCCACAAATCCACATTGTGCCCGTGGAGCTACTGGTGGCTGAAACTAAAAGAAAAAAAAAAATCCAACACATATTCAGGAACACAAAAACTCGTAGGCATAGCGAAATAAAACAGACCAGATCGTTGACGAAGAAAGACTTTTCTGGGGAAGCATTGTCAAAACAAAACACCGAGGCCCAACTAGCCTCGCTTTCATGTAACTCGTCCCGGGCGACGACCGAGTGGTCCGCCATATTTCCACAGTGTGTGTTGTTTTCATAAAATATTTCTCAAGAATAAGCGCGAATCAAAAACGTCACAACCGTGACTACATACTATCATCTAAACACACCTATCGACCAATGAGAGCGCACGTAGTATCTCACGTATTTTATAAAAGGCATTAGAATTTTATGACAACAACAAATGCTGAAATGTACCTCCCATTCTTTGAGTGTACCAGGATCTTCTACATGGTGCATACAAATCAAATGTGCTACAATGTTAAAAAGGTTTTCAGGACAGCCATCTCCCAGTTCTACCAGAAGATCATAAGCAGCCACTTGACACTCTCTACCTGCACACCTGAAATACACGATATGCTGCACATCAGGCGAGTTTGATTTACAACAATAAATACAAGCAGGCCAAAAAAGTAACCTTAGCTCTCTATGAAAATCACAAGGAGGAAGAAAGGGTAACAACTTGAAACGTACAATTGAGCCATAACATCAAAAAATCTTGTCTTTGAAAGGCACTTCGCACTATCGCATGCTATTATATCTCTCAGTTAGTACGCACGCTGTGATTGGTCAATTTAGCGGGCCGTATTCCATTGTACGGCCCGCTAAAATTTAAAGCTGTTTTTGTTGCCAAAATGTTTCGTGATTTATCACCAAGTGTTCTTAACTTTTTTAGCAACTAAACGTTTAAAACTTTCTTTCACTTCTGAAATTGTGTTAAAACCTGCTAACGACTAAAGAGTCACTTAACAATGATTTCAAATTGAGTCGTTTTGCTTCTCGAGGTGCGTCAGAAATTTGAGGCCGTTCCGCGTGAATAGAAATCGTTCCTGAGCCCGTCAGACACACAGTAGAGATACAATAAATATCTTACTAATACTAACCTCGTTTTCTCGGTCCGCACTGTAGGTTACGGATCCTCGTTTCCCCCTTCGATTTATGGCTCGCGGTCTGTAACTTACAGTACGGCCCTCGAACTCGGTCAAGAGGTATAGCTTAACAAAAATCGTGCGAACTGAACTGTCATTTGAAATTCACGGTACGCAACGCGCGCCAGCAGTGATGCTTGGTTAAGGGAACAAGAACTTTCTGAGACAGAAAACTGTACATGACTTAAACAAAATGTCACATTCCACTTACTTTGGGTGTACATCGATAACAGTTTCTTTAGATGGAGTATTGCCGTTAATAGAGATGAGCTTCGAAGCAGGGAAGAGAAAATCCTCTAACAGGTCTCTTATTAGCTTCTCTCCTGCAAGTTGAAACAGCAGGCATTCATTTAACATGGTTACTAGCCTGCATAGCAAGCGTTCCCCGTACAAAGAGCATTTCCGCATTCTGACCGCGCGTAAATTGGAGCGAGAGCAAAACCTCGACGAAGCAGGGGGTGGTGGTGCGCCACGCCACCTCCTGCTTTGTCGAGTTTTTGCTCTCGCGGCCAGAATGCGATAAAGCTCTTCGTACGAGAACGGTTGCTACGCAGGCTGCATGGCTGCACAGGAATGCAACAGTTCAATGCAGTTTCACTTACCTAAGCCTTTCTTGTCGACTCCTTCACAAGTAAAGAGAGTTTTGATTAATCTCAAATGACCAGCCAACAGGGGAAATTCGTTTTCTGTGAAATAAAAATAAAATCTGGTAAGGCCTCGTTCACACTAGCAACATAACGGCCTTCTTAAGTTGTTATGTCGCTAGTGTGAACTACGCCTAAGTAAATATTTATCGTGTGAAGTGAACAAAAAAGAGAATGCCTGGATGCTCTCTTTACAAACTGATTGACAATTTATCAAGGAAACAACGGAAATCATGACAGTGACCATTTTATTTCTTGGTTCCCTTGAGACAGTGTTTCACCACAATTCCAAATACGTTGAAGTTCGTCAAATACACTCCACTGCGCGTCGTATTTTAAACACTCTTCTCAAACTCATTAATAATTCATCATGATTAAACAAAGGAAATCATGACTGTGTCGATGTTTGAATATCTGATCTTAATTAGCATAGATTTTTACGATTTTATTTCTCCATTTTCTCCTTAGTTTTAGTTGTGATTGAGAAGATATATCAAACACTCAAGAGAGTGTTTGACCACATTTCCAAACACCTCGAAGTTCGTCAAAAATACTCCGCTACGCGTGATATTTTCAACTCTCTTCACGGTGTTTGGAAATGTGGTCAAACACGGTCTTTTGTGTTTGATATATTACATCTCGATGTTTGGAAATGCGGTAAAACACGTCTCTCATGTTTGAGATATTCCTCAAATGCGTTTATAAAACGATACAGACAACTTAGAGTCCATGGCTAAAATGTGCACTTCAGAGTTGACCAGACAGGACAGATTGATTTCTGACGAATACAGCTCCGAGCTGACAAAGAAGATCTTTCAAAATGTTATAAGCCAACACCTTACCTAAATTAGTTCCAAATTCAAAGTTCAGAAGCCATTGTATTTCACCCTCGATCATCTTGGTAGGATCAATCTTCATCAGTCTTTGTTCTGTCACTGAAATAGATTTATTAAACAGAATCAGATTTAACCTGAAGAACGATTCAATTGAATGAAATTGTAAGTCCTTCAATGACTCGCGCAAAACTCGTGCAGTGTTGTACTTACATGTACTTAACCAGTCAGACAGACTACAAAAAAACATTTCTAGTTTGTGATAAAGTTCAAGCAAGCTAAAATGTCCAACATGTTACATGCATATGGACTCTGCAACATGACAATGTTAGCAAATCAGATCATGTCAAAAATAACAAATAATAAAAAAAAAACTAGCTTTAGTGACAAACAAGTCTGAGTTAAGGGCCTCAAGTGTAAATGTCTAGTTAAGAATGCACTCATACATGGGATAATTGTTTCACCAAAGTTCACGTTAAATGCCGGTGTACGGCTAAATTGAGCTTTACACAGGCCATATTCTAACCCCGATTAGGTGGAGGTGGTTGATTAAGTGTTTTGTTATACCTCCCAACTCAAAAATAGAAAAAAAGAAAAAAACTGTGAAGAAGACTGTGAAGAAATCGTGTGCTTGACAAGACCGCAAAGTTACCCCGGTTTCAACGAGCACGACCTGATCACGTGCGAGTCGAAAGTTCAATTTGCAGTTTCCCCAGGGAGGTAGTGAGTTTTGTTCGCCCTAGGGAGGTAGTGAGTTTTGACCATCGACACGTGACACGTTCTCTTCCAATCGGAAAACGTATTTGAGTTGGGAGCTATGACAATCCAATTTAGACTACAATGAAGGAGATCTAACCTGTATTAATAATGTTAGACTGATTGACCCATGCATTCCCTAGAGTAACTATTTAAAATCAACGATAAAACGAACAATATGATTAATGCTATGTTAGGCGATTACCTGTCAAGTAGTCTAACAGTCGACAGACGAGATCAAAGAACTGGCTACAGTGACGCTGCAATCTAAACGTCAAAGAATACAATAAATTAATACTACAAGTACATGTGGTAATTTTGTTTAGATTTTAGAGCATGCCTATTTAGCTGGTTAAGTACTCAAGGAATGTACTAGTAAAGCCTTTACTCTGGTAGCTGTGGAACGAAGCGGCTTGGAGCGTTGCCACTCCCTCTGGATAGGTTTCTAGTCCAGCGCTGGTTATTCCCCAGCACTGGTTGCCCCAACAATTCACAGGTACCATTTGTTTCTGGGTGACGAGAGGCACTATAAGTGTCTTGCCATGAACACAACACAATAATCCCTCCCAGGGCTCGAACCTGGACCGTCCAAACCGGAGTCTGGTGTCTGAACATTGGGCCATCTTGCCCCGCAAAACCAACGGAATTCTGTACCTGTAGTTTTTTCCTCTCACGTGAACTGTAGGAGTCCACAAAGGCAGCGGCGCGTTGAGCATCACACTTAAAAGAAAGTGATTGGGTGTCTGAAGTTTGGGTTCTGAAAAAAAAAAAGAAGCACATCATGAACAACTCTACACACAATAGGGACAATAATAATGTGCACTGCAAATTCGTAACGAACAGTTGAAAAGGAACGTAAAGAGGCAAGGTGGAGATTATAGGAGAAAACAAGGATGATTGCAGCAGACAGAGGACAGTGGAGGACCTATGTAAAGGCCCTATGTGCCACGAGGTAAGAGGAGGATAGGTAATAGGTAACAGGTAACAGGTAACAGGTAACAGGTAACAAATTCGTAATATTACACGGCTAAAAAAAGACACGACAAGAAATTTTGCGCACTTCAGAGCAGTGACCAACGTAGGCTGACATCACCTAAAAAAAAAAAAAAAAGGGGCAAAAGTGTTTGACCTTCAAACGTTTTCGTGAAAAGACAAAACCAGTTTATCGCATGTAATGTCACTAACCACGCTGATTTTTTTCAGATACATAAAAGCACACACTACATACCTCCTACAGGAGTTTGACTTAAAATCAAAAGTTGCTCTAGTGCTGTAGACCGCACCTTAAGGGAAAAAAGGTTACACCGTTTTGAGCTACTTAGGTTTACCAGGTCAAGTCTACTCACAGAGCATCAAGACGACACTCTGTTTCTTTGAATTGTTCAGGCAAATTAAGATACTACCACTTCCCTGGATGGAATAGCTGACCCATGGTTGTGTACCCCCTACATTTTGTTCAGTCCCCCAAACAATCGTAAATCTGTGCAAAAATATCCACACATATTTTTTCTTGCGGGCATGATCTGTTCTTGGAAGGAGACAGATTTCCAAGCGCAAAGGTTGAAGAAACAGTGCGCCTTCAAAAAGAGATAATATTCGAGCCAAACCGAGGTTATTGAATTAAGACGGAATCCACCAGAAGTTCGAGTAACGAGTGGACAAAAACGTAGTACCAAGATTATTTACATCGTATTGCAAACATCTGTACGACCCTTTTAAATATCTGCTCAAAAAAATCATTTCTAGCAACACCAGACGTCGAAAACGAATGTTTAACTTCGTATGAAACACTTGAAAGTACTGGTGAAATGAAACTGATGATGAAATTTTGCCTGTGTTTGCACAAGGTCTGTGAACTTTGAAAATCATTTTCTCTCGTTCCCATGGGAAATTGTTTTCGGTGTTATTTCAGGCAATTATTTATGTATTTACATTTAAGAAAATGTACAAATGACTGTAAAATACTTAAAATTATTCTGGTACCAGATTTTTGTCCATTAAAACCTGAAATTGCTCGATTTTCTATCGGATTTCGTCTTAATTTTCCTTCAAATAAATAAACCACACAAGGTCTCTCTCTGCCAAGCTGTTTAAGTCAAAATAATTTTGTTGTCACTGACAAATCTTGCTTACAGTCTGTTTAAAATAATTCACTTATATTGAACAATTAGTTTTAGTTGGAAACTGAACACTGGAATTTGAAGGGCATATGTTGCCCAGTTTACACTCAATCAAAAGTCATGTTTAGACAAATACACGCGGGAATACAGCTAGAGGTGATATTTTGTAACATATCAGATTCACTAACACAAAACATGTATTACCTGAGAATTGACAGATCCTATAAGAATTTCCACAATGAAGTCATTTACGTTTGGAAGGTAATAAAATACTCCTACAAAACCAAGTAACAAATTGCGTCAGATAATTTTACAATTGAAATACTCAGAAGTACTCCTACAAGATAAATACTGTGAGAATGTGAATAAAATGACGGACCCAAGGGTGAGGTCACCCCTCCTATAGAAAAAAAACAAAACAAAAAACACAGGCTTTGGGTTTTACTCTAGGCTGCAACGTATCTGTAAACACAAAGTGATAACTTTTAGAAGTAAGATGTTTAAAAAGCTACATGTTTGTTTTAAGCATCGATTAGCTTAGATTCTTTCTCTCAGTTTGGAGATCAGGCCAGAAAAACATAGATTAACAGTTTTAGATTATTACTTTTATGTTTATCCCCCCCGTGCTTAAAAGTGTGAGCCGTTTTGTACACAAGCGAGTGCCATTTATTGCACAGAATGTTATCTCACCCATAAGTTGCGTTCTGAGTTGCAAACAAAGAACAAGGAGCTGAAGGGCCTCACCGACTATTACAACATCCTGCAAATGAAAGCAGCAGTAAAACACATCAGCCGGAAAATCGAATCGCTGATAATTAAACTGAGGGAGATGGAGCAACTGCTCAGAACGCTGGAAGGTTTTGTTCACAAACACATTTTGACTTCTACATGCTCACTGAACGTACTATAGTACAATACATTTACATCTATCATGCCTCACTAAAACAAACACGTTTTTGGTACCAAAACACATATCCGTTATATAAGAGTTGCACTGCAGTACAAAACGTGCAAACCAGAATGTACAGCTACAAAACGTTCACCTGCAGCCTTGATACACACGTAACAGAAACTTGTTGCTTTTTGGGTGAATTGGATCAACTCGACAGGCAAGTTCACCCGTAACACCATGGGTCCATCAAGCATGCTCAGCTGTAACAGGTGCTACGGGTTACGGTTCCTATTGGCAGCCCTCCATAAAATGGACAACCGTCCACTGGGGCATTTTACGTCCAACATTAACAAGTTACACTGAAACAAATATTGCAAGCGACCAGAAGCTGGATCAGACTCACAACAGGCAGGTGACAAACGAGTTAGCTATTTTACAACACCAACCGAGGCCTTGGACTTAAACTGACTTCTGAGAACACCAGACTGTTATTGGAGAGGAAAACACTGTGCCTGGAACTTCCTAACCAGAGTCCACAACTCCAACTACTCGGAAACAACATGCTCCACTGTTCACACTACAAACCAGTGGCAGATCTAGGGGAGGGGCCCGGGGGGGGGGGCGAGGGGCCTGCCCCCCCCCCCACTATTTTGGGTAAGCAAGAAGAAATCACAGATGGAAGAACAGCCGACAGGGCAAGCAAAACAACCCCCCCTCCCCCTCCTTAGCTCAAGGTCTCGATCCGCTACTGCGAACAACAGTTATCTATTTCCATACCTTGTTAGTAACTTCAGAGGGGTTGCCACTGGAGACACTCGATCTAAAGGACTTAACAGACTCTGTGTCACTCCCTGCTCCCCCATGACTGCTTCCTTCATCATCGGAGCTTTGACTAGACAGTCTCTGTCTGCCTCCAGCCAGGTTGATTCTTCCAGCAGCTGCCGCCCAGGCTACACGCATAAAACAAGCAATAGTCTCTGCAAAGTCATCTCGGCCCATTGTCTGAAGACGCAAACAAGGTTAGTTAAAATTCTGCTACCCTACAAGACAGAAGTTTCCTTGTCCTCGTTCACACACCCATTGGACGTTCTACTGGGCATGCTCAAAAAGTTCCATTGGAACAAACCAATTGAAACAACAACAACAACAACAACATCCTTCATTTACACGATGTGGGTAAAAATGAAGGCTTGCTTACAAGTGGGGTCGTGTTTTCAACTAAGACAAACTACATGTAATTCTACCATACCGCAGAAAAGAGGACCGACGTAATCAATTAATTTCATTCTCATTACTTTTGCACAGCCCATCCAATTTTGATATTTTAAATTATGTACTTTCACAACCATGAATCAAGATATAAAACAAGTCTACTGAACAGCAGTACTAACAATAAATCGCTTTCCAGCAGATAAGTGTCAAAATCAAACTATGCCATCCACTAGATAGCGATTTATCTAATGGATATGGCGTTATCCAGCCTTTGACCAGGGCAGAATAACAAAAAGTCCAAAATGAGAATTGCAATGAAGGCTTGTTAATTAAACCTTCCTACATGTAGCTAAATCATTTACCTCAATAGCAACCCTTACAGAGGGATGTACATCGTCAATCATACTGCTAGAGCGTGCTCTCTTCGCCTCAATTGCCGAGTTGTTAAGGGAGTCGTTTAAGTCGGTTTCCATGGTACCTGTTGCCATGGCAACCGGTGATGCTGCAATAGTAGCATGTTCTCTGTGTGGTGGCGAAGGTGGGGCTGTAAAGGAATTTTCTGAGGATTGTCCACACAACAAGAACCTTGAAACCGAAGGAGAACAGAACACTTCTTAGAACTAATAAATATACTGAGCACAAATCTATTGTCTGCATATACATGGAAGTAAAGAATGGAGAAAACATAAATTACGTGAAAATAGAAAAGCACTGCAATGCCAAAAGGTTAATAATGATTCTTCGAAACTATTCAAATATCGCTAGCATTAATCATCTCGCAAGGTTTCATAGCAGAGCTCCGGCAGCCTGAAGGGCCTTCAAGCAGAGCACCATAACTACAGGAACATAACCACATGCATGCATAGAAATAGAAAACCATGCAACTCTTTTTTTTATGGTCAACATGGCTAGTGGCATGGATCATGGGTGTGTGCGCTCTGTGACGACGAAAAACATACTCCAGCTAATAGGTTGTCGAGACATGCAGCCATGGTTTACAATGTAAATATCCATGCTATGGTCAATTGACACTAGAATTGGTGTTAAAACAGGTTTGAAAAATTTTAAACAAAATTTACACCACAACATACATGACAGAGTGAGTTCATGGCTCCAAAAGAATACAAACCTTGCTAGTTGTAAGCAAATTGCATAGCAGCCTCTGCGAATCTCAGTGTCTACATCCTGAGGAAACATGTCTTTTTGAAGGATATTCACTACAACACTGTTGAAAAGAAAAAAAGCATCACTGTTTTATATGGCTGAACAAAACGGATGCAAGTTATCTATCATGCTAATAATAAAATAAAATTAATAATAAATAACTTTATCTCAGTGTCAAATGTATTTACCACTGTCATGCTAATTGGGGACAAGGTTACCAAATAAACAAATATTTCAAATAAAACATAAACTATTAAGAATCCCAACAGGTGGGAGGCTAACCAGTTGGCTATTTACACAACGCGGTCGAGGAGTTGAACTCGGGGCTACCGAGAACAAATCCAGAGAGCGCTAGGGTGGAGGATTTGAACCAGGGAGCTCCAGATTTCAAATCCAGCGCCCTAAACCACTCGGCCACGTTGCCTCCACACTTTTACAACCACCTTTTGATAACACCCAAGTAGTTCACGGAAGAATGAATACCTTAGCCCTCCACTTGCTAAAAAGTTCTCCTTAAACATCCTAGCATTGGCTCCTCCATCTCTGTGATGTGTTGGCATCAACTTACTACTTAGAACCTGAAACACATTAATACATGACAACTGTAAAGATCAGTACAGTTAAAGAACAGCTTTCTTTGTGAATGAACCAACTAATTCAGCTTGACAAGCCAACATATTAACTTCAATAAGTGCCGCCCTAGATTAAAGCATCACCCTCAAATAAACGTCACAACCCTTCAACAACAATGCAATACTGGCATCTCCAGAGAATGAATTCACAAAGCCCTTCTTGGAAAAGATGTACGCGTACATACTAAATATTGTTTCTTAACAAACTCCTATCTGACAAATGCCTAACTATTTCTGAACAGAAGTCTCTATACATTAACTTTCGGGACTTTCTCTTCATGTAACTAGCCATTAGCAGGGTGAGAAAAATATCTTTCCCCTTGAAGAGATTTTCCCAGCTTGAAAAAATTTAGACCAGTCATTAAATTTTAACCCACCCCGTTAGTACGGTCACCTAGTTAATATGGCCAAATTTTCATGGACCATTGGGCTCCACTATGCTTGAATAAAACGTCTACAAAATGGGTAAAAAAGTTCTCTACTTTTTTTTACAATACTTCAACGTTAGTATTCCTAGGTTCATTCAAGTAACTACCTTAAACCAGTATATAGCGACAATTGTAACATCCCCTGATGCCTATCATATCGTACATTATAATATAGATAGGACTCTGCGCACGCTCTGATTGGTCAAAAACCCATGTTTTATCAGAGTATAAACATAGAAAAAGCGTGTTTTATTGTTCTGCGCGTGTAAAATCTATATTATAAAGCAAATGAAGAAGCCTAAGCCGTGTATTGCATTATGATAAACCACTCCGAACATTTGAGAACACTTGAGAAATGTAGAAAACACTCGCCTGCGGCTCGTGTTTTCTACATTTCCCTCGTGTCCTCAAAGGCCCGTTGTGTTTTACCACAGTGTAATACATGTACACGGTTCAGGTTTCTTTGTTTGTCAAATAAACTCTTGAGATAAACCAAAACTCTAATAAAACGCGCTTTTTAAAGCAAAAAAGAAAACAAAAACAAAAACAAACAAAACCAAAACAGTACCTCAAGGTTGTAGAGGATTCGGAATGGTGACATGCCTGGTGCAATACACTTGAACATGTTCTGTAGATTAACTGCCGACTGCATTCTGTCATCAGTACCGCCAGGGGAACAGCTTATGGTGTACTGTCAATTGGATGGTGATCAATTGTTAAGTTCTTTATAGTGTATTAATACAAATTACAAAAAGTCATCATTAAAAGTCATCATTAAACCGTTATTATTATTATTAATAATACTATAATTATTATTATTGTTATTGTTATTGTTGCTATTGTTATTATAATTATTATAATTATTATAATTATAATTATTATTATTATTATTATTATTATTATTATTATTATTATTATGAACATTCTCAAAATTATTCAGTCTAAATTTGCTTTTTGATGAGAGCAGGTTTTCCAGGTATACCTCCCCTTTCCTGTCCCAAGATTATGCAAGGAGCCTAAGGGGCATCTGCATAGCAAGCTATTACCTGTTGTCCTATAGAGTCCAGAGCTTCTTGCACATCTGGATCAGTTGGTAGCAACATAAGCAATCTCTGCACACGTACAGTTATGCTGCAAAGGATAAGAATGAACTGAATGGGCCGTTTTTGTGTTACCTTGTGCCTCTGTTTCAAAACCAGTCTTTGTGCAAAACTTTTCATATGAAAATGACCTTGATTTGAATGAAAATGAACAAATAAGCAGAACACATTTCCATATGAGTGGTTTCTAGTGCTGCAACGATACACCAATGCACCAGTGAATCCTGATGTTTTGTGTCTCGATACAAATATCAATATGACTACAAGTTATCGCAATGTTATGATATAATTGTAATTCTTCGTGAATTAAAAATTCAACATTCAGAAATAACTGTCTTTTACGAATCCTTACCCAATTCCTTTCAGAGCTATTTATTAAACATTAAAGGGGCCTGGGAAAGGGACAAAAAGTTCCATCTTTGCTTTGTACTGCTTTGCCTGCTTCCAGTCACATGTTTTTCAAGATGGCAGCACAAAAGCATGTGCAGTTCCAAGTAGTTGTCAGCTGACACAGTCTAGTGTGCCAACGTACAAAACACACCTGTCAGTTGTATGTAATGATGTGTTGTGTATCGTATCATGACACTTGTATCGAGATTGAAGACTCATTTTGAAGCAGGGACACAAGGTTTTGACACAGAGGCAAAAGGCAACTTGGAAATGAACTATTCTCCCTGGACGTTGCCAGGACATTCCAAGACAAGAATCTGCTGGTACTACTGTAATGTAAAATTATGACTCTTGTCAGTTGCTGTTGTTGTTGTTGTTCTACACGCAAAAGCGAGTTTGAGACAATTTGAAAATTTAATTGAACTCAAGGGCAGTACCTTCTATCACTGACAGCAGCATTAGAAAAAAACAAAGTGACTACAATCCTAACACCAATCAGTGTGCACTCGATTTAAAACAAAATCACATACTGGCACATGTTGCCTCAGCAAGCCTGCCTCACATTGTTAAGTTGCAAGTAAACTTTGTGATTGTAGTTTATTTAATCTTGCTCATTACGTTCTGGTATTTCCTCCGCAGTTAGCTAGATGACAACAAATTGCACCTGCAATAAAGTCTAAGTACAAAATGTCATCATTACACCAACCTAGGTTCTTCAAGCTCTGCCAATTGATACAACTTGTCAAAAGCTTTACATTCAGTTGCCATGATAACACCAGGCATCATTCGTTCCTATGAAAAAAAAAATACAAATTAAAACTGCATCACTATGGGCCTATTTAATCAACTGACTTCCTTAACCAACCCCAACATCTACAAGGCAGGGGCGTTGCTAGCCTTTAAGCCATTAAGAACGGGCTTAAAGGAGTTCAGTCATGGTATTTTGAGTTATTTTGGCCACATACAAAATTACCTTAAAATGGTAGGAAACCTGAAAATAACAGTTTAATAAGATAGAAAAACACCAAAGACATAATGATAAACCATAAAGGAACAAGGATGGCTAAGGATGGAGAAGATTAACACGGATTACAAACGACGAATTTGAAAAATTGAGGCTAAACTTTTCAATATGCGCAAACCGTGACTGAGCTCCTTTAACAAGAATTTCTGTAAATAATTTTTTTAGTAGCCGAAAGGCCATATTTTCTTTTTCTTACTATTCAACAGCGAATCACCACTATATAAACGTTTTATATTGAAAAACAAAATAATGACTTTCAATCTTATACATGAAAAAATGCTGAAAGGTTATCAACAAAGAATAACTTTGAAAAAGTTTTGTGCACAAAAATTTAGTCGACTGTTGTTATTGTTGTTTTTTTTTGGATGTTGGCAAAATTTTGATATATGACTTATGCTGTACAATTTGGGCTTAAATGGAAAAAAAAAGCTGGCTACACTCTTGAAAGGGCAATGCTGGCACAAAGTCCACTACAACTAACTTGAAGAATCAAGGAGTACTGCTTGTGGATCTGCCACCCCAAGACACTTTTACTACCAAGTTAACATGTACATTCTCTGCAAGGTTTGTTTTTGAGGCTCATTGGAGGCAATTGTTCACAAGGATGAGGCACTGTGAGAGTAAAACATCATGGCCTGGATTCATGACCATAACATGACATTTTGAAGAAAAATAACACACATACTGTCTCACCTGTTCCAGGGCATAGGTTTGACGATTTGATCCACTTGCACTGGACTACAAAGTAACAAATGAAGAAACTAAGCTGATCATTTGAAAAAGAATCACAGTGATTTCAACAAGGTGTCGTGGTTTAGAAGAAATATATCAAACATGACAGACAGTGTTTCATCGGGATATCCAAACACTGAGAAGAGAGTTGAAAATACAATGTGCAGCGGAGTATTTTTGACGACATTCGAGGTGTTTGGATAGCTGATGTAACACTGTCTCAAGTGTTTGATATATCTTCTTAATCGAAACAAAAACTAAGGAGTAAACAGAGGAGTAAAATCGTCAAAATCTACGCTAATTAAGACCGGGTATCCAAACCTCCTTCACGGTTGTGATTTTCTTTGTTCTAACTTGATGAATTATTAGTGAATTTGAGAAGACAAAAATAAAGCCTGGAATAAATTATTAATATTGTTGGTACATCAATAGCAAGTTATGCTGCAATGTGACATGGCACGAGCTGAAAAATACATGATTTTATGATCAAATTTACGATGTTTTAACATTGTTAATTGAGAGAAACCACCTGGACGGTAAGTAAGCTCTCATAATTTTAACCTGAAAATTTGTTTTCCGAGTGTTTGCTAGAGTATGTGAGTTTGAAATATCCAAATTACATCATACCTCATCAATTCTCATGGACTCTTGAATCTGTAAAATAGGAAAAACAGTTCACAACTTGGATACACACATTAAAAGTAGTCTGGATAATCTAGAGTAGATATTCAAACAAATTATTATGAAAATCACAGAGTAGCAATTACACTTTTCATGATTACCTTTCTAATTTGAATAACAACTGTTACAATCCCCTGGATGCGAGGCACTTTTGTGCAATTTGTATTTTTAAATTACTTGGATGCAAAGAAAACCCACTAAGTATGATGTCCTAGCCTGAACATCATTAACAATTTAACCACCAAAATTTCACCTCTTACAGTACTTCAGACTGTAAGTTTTTTTTCCTCAGAAATCTCCCAAGAGACTTCGCTCATCCATCGAACACGTGAAAGACAGAATCCCCATGCCTGACTCCAAAATCGACTAGCTGGGTTCAGACATGACTTTCTTTGCACACCGTTTCATCTAATGTAATTGTCTGGGAAATCCTAAAAGGAACTGCTGTAGGAAACTAATGTTTATGCAACCTATGCGGAAATCACCATCAGAATAAACCATTTACTGTTGTACTGTATAATACTGCTTGTGAATGCACTGTGACTAAACAAAACTGAACTGTAAGAATTTTTACATCAAAGTGAAAATCAAGGGCTTTGTTTGTGGTATAATTAACAAATTATCGAATGTGGTTTAGCATTGTCTGTACTCTTATCGACAACGATATGCATCATCACAGTGGTCAAAATGTTGTGGACTCACGAGGTGCAGCCAAGTGAGTCCACAAAACTTCGAGAGGGATGTTCCCAAACCAGATCATATCTGATTCTTTGGCTTTGGGAGATGGTCGTTGGACAAAGGCTGGCTGTTGCGGTTTGAAAAAGGCATTGTGTGATACATTAACACGAGCAGCATTGTCTGAACTCTTATTGACAACAGCATATTAGCCATTCAGATTGCGAGATTAGTAGCAATTCTGGTACAACAAGTTTACTACATCTTGTATATTAGCAACTGCAGTCTTGAAGCACCCAGTCATTTACAATAAATCTACCTCTGCCTCTTCCTTAGTAGGCACAGTAGTGACTCCAGAGACAGACACTTTAGCAAACAGCAGTTGCTCATCTTCAAAGTCTAACTGGTAGAGAAGCTTCTGATCCTTGCATGGCAAAAGCTGCAATTCAAATATACATGTAATTCATACAGATGGGGATACTTAATTTAGAAAAGTTGTTCAGGTAGATGACATACAGAGGTCTTCGAAACAAATGCTCCTGTTACAGGACTTCCAACCAGATTATAAAGGGCCTCTATAAACTAAAAGTTCAAGTGAAGTCAGAAGTGGGAAGAAGTCAAAATTTTATTACCTAAAAGTAACTACAGACTTGTACTGTATTAATGATGCTAAATATCACTAAACCTGGGATTCTGAATCTACATGATTGTGTCAACTACAAAATTATTTATTAACATAAAAATTATCAACAACACACCACCAAAAGCATACAGCTGGTTCATAGAGGCAGAAAGACATTGATAAGAGATTTGAAGTACATGCAAGAAATCTTGAACTCCTGATTTCTCCAAACAATTTCTGTTTCCCTGGAGTGGAGGTTGGAGGTTAATTGTTTCACTTATAGTCTGACCAGTTAGATACCTACCAGTTTTTCACTAGTTGATATCTGGATCTGTTCCGGATTGGTGTTCAGTCGGTTTGCTATCCTATGACGAAGAGACTTCAGACTTTCATTGGAATGACACTGAAACACAAAAGCAAGCTAACTAAGTTTGTATATACAGTAGGCTGGTATAATGAATATTAGAAAACAGCCCTAAGAAAATATGCACACTGACTGGTTAAAAATTGTGTTTCTATAACTCGATAGAAACACAGAACTAGCATGAGCCGTTGGCGTAATGATTGCGCAAGCAAAGGGAATTTACATTTTAATGACCAAAGTAAACAAGTTGTTTCCCTTTTTTTCGTTGCGGTGTTTTCTAAAGGAAATAGAAAACATGTTCTCCATGTTTCTATCGAGTTATACAAACACTCGTGAAAGTTTGGGAGAACTCAAAAAAGCTGTGGAAACACTCGCCCACAGCTTGTGTTCCCACAGCATTTCTTGTTCTCCCAAACTTCCACTCATGTTTCAATAACTACATAGAAACACGGTACACGTTTCCTATTTCTTAAATGTTCCTCTCTCATTTTGTTTCCTTCTAAAATGTCAATCAATCAGCTGAGGTCCATCAAGATCAATCCCGCCAGCCCATCGCACAACTAGTAAAAACACTAACGGTACTGTTATGGTTGGCACGGTTTCATGTGTTATAATTTACATGCTACATGTAGGCAAGGTTTCATTTGTCCCAACAAAAGTTACACAGACTGAACACAAAATGAAACATCTCAAAATAATTCTGTAGAAAACTGTATAAAGTCTGCGGTCCACAAACAGCTTATCTTTCTGCAAAACAGTACAACATCTAAGCTTTCAGGATTACAAGTCTTTCAACTAGTTAAGTTGCGTAGTCATTACCTATTAAGGTGGCTCAAAATAGTTTCCAGCAGTTAGATTTTGACGGGCCATTATAATCATGATTTCAAAAAACTGTCCAATCACTGGTGAACTTGTTGTTATCATTTTTGTGACACAATAGGTTACCATAGCAACAGCATGACCTGCTACAAACACCCTTAATTACAGCTCTAGGGGCTTATAATTCAAAAATGGCACTGGGAAATTTTTTTATATTAGCAAATTTTGATCAGCATGATAAGACACAACTTATAACTTTATGGCAAAAAATTCTGTTCATTAGGTTCAGAGCCACCATTTAAGAGTGGTTACAATGACCCATTAAAATCTAAGTGCTGGAAACTGTTTTGAGCCACCTTAAGTAGCAAGAAGTCTTGTAAAAAGAAAAATAATGTATAAACCTGAAGAGTGATCTCTTGTTTGGGTAAATCACAAGATACATTGATGGTGATTGGGTATCCATGAAATGATGCTCCATGTGGTAAAAGGGTACGAGGACCAGCATGAAGATCCTGTGAAAAAATGTATGAAATACTATATTAAAAATAATTATTTAAGTCCAAAAAAGTACATTGACGTCTGCATTTATTTTTAAAGTATGCCATGTACCCCGACCTTACAGTGTGCTTTGTCATTTAGGTTAAGAAGGAGGCCAAACTTTCTAAGACCATACTGTACATAACACCTTCAAAAATCATCTGATCCAGATATATGGAAATGAACAAGAGGATGATTTACAGTTTTAATGTCTTTAACAATAAACTCACCTCAACAGTTGTGATGTAATGTTCCACTAGCACCAGGAGTCTTTCAATACTTTGCATGTAATTTGCCCTGAATAAGAGTTCATGTTTCATTACAAAAACATTGTTTAAAAAACTATGGAAGGTACACAAAACTGGCCAGCACTGGCCGCTACTGACAAACCATTTTGCCAGCACTGAAAGGCCATCTGTCTGGCAATGATGAGTTAAATGACAAGCTCATCATCATCTCTAAGTTCATCTCTGGGCAGCACTTATGAGCAGTCTGGCTAGGCTAGCACTAACATGATGAGCAATTTTGGTCAGCACTGATACATTTTGTAAGCCATCTCACTAGCACTAATGAGCCACCTGTCTTGCATTAATGAGCCACTTGGCCAGTACTCATGAACCATTTGGCCAGTACTAATGAGCCATCTGTCTAGCATTAATGAGCCATCTGCCCAGCACTGATCAGCCATTTGGCCATGACTAATGAGCCATCTGTCATTGACAAGCTATCTGGCTAGCACTGATGAGTGAACTTACCAGTACACCTGAGAAATCTGACTAGCACTGATCAATCAGCCATGTGGCCAGTCATGAAAAGCCACATGGCCAACACTAAAGAGCCAGGCACCTGGCCAACACTAATGAGCTACATGTATCTGGGCTAAACTCAATACTGCCCTATAGTCGTCTGATAAGCCAACTAACTGGTACTGATGAGTAATCTGACCGTTACTAATGAGCCACATCTGACTATACTGCTGTAGGTACAACTGAAACATCTCATCAGTATTGATAAGCTAACTCGCCAGAACCAATGAATGATCTGATGGCCAACACTCAATGACCCACCTGCCCTGATGAGCTAACTGACAAGTACTACTGAGCCACCTGAGTGGCACTGATGACTAGACCAGCACTCATCTGGCCAACTCTAATCTGGCTGGGACCAGTAACTCATGGAAGCCTACTCTGCCGGCCAGCACCAATGAGCTATCTGGCACTTATGAATCACCTGACTAGTATCAATAGGTCATGCAGCTTACACTGAGTCATCTAAGTCATCTAGTTAAAAACAATGAGGTATCTGACAAGCCATGTGGCCAGTGCTGATAAGTCATCTGGCCAGCACTAATACACCATCTGACTGGCACTGATGAGCCACCCGGCAGAACTGAATACCCATCCAAGCAGCACTTATGTGATATCTGCCTAGCATGACTGAACCATGTGGCCAGCACTGATGACTTGTCTGGCCAGCACTGATGAGTCACTGGCCAACATTGATAAATTATCTGGCTAGCATTGGTGAGCCATTTGACCAGCAGCGATACGCTACATTGTATATTTATTGAACTAGCACTTATCGACCAACTGGTTGCTCTAGATCTGATCCCTCTGATTACAAAAGACATTAGCCCTGACTGCCAATCAGTATCATAGATGCTCACATAAGCCTCTTGTTGTCTGAAACTTATTTTCCTTAGTTACTAAAATGCTATACCTTGGCACAGGAGAGAGAGGCACATCTGGTGTTATTGGAGCTGTAGCTGCAGTGGTTGCAATGCAAGCTGCATGGGTCAGTGATGTGTGTCCAAGGCCAGACATCATTGTCTGTTAAATTTAAGTACAGCACAAAAACTTTAGTTTGTCAAAAATTTATGAAATTTACAAAAAATGTATCTCAGGTGCATGTATAAGACAGTAATAAAGAATGATACAGAGGTAGAACAGCTCTGGTTTCCTGGAAAGATCAGGTAACCCAAACATTTTGGTTCCTGAGTTTTCAAAGAGTGCTTGCACAAGAAAAGAAGATAAAAAGATAACTAGTCCAAGTAAAACTAAAGGAACTGTCAAAGGGAAATGACTTACTTCAAGACGTTTGTAACACTCCAAAATAAATTTCTTGTGACTGTTAACAGGGTCCTGAAAATAGAACATATACATTACACCTACTTATGAGATTTCCCACAGCCCTATTAAGACAGGCAGGTATGAAACATCTTTTATAAGGTAACAGTTTGCTGAGCTCGCATCTACCTTCTTCAACTTTGAAGACAGCCAGGTGTAACTAAGTTCCATGAGTTGTTTGACAGCCAGCATGGCTATTTCCTCCGATGGTATTTCAAGCACTACTCTCCACAGGTAATCAAGACCTACAAGGTCCATCTTCTCAACTGTGTAGGTGTTCCCTGTCTTTTTCAAACGATGGTCATTCTGGTTAACATTCTCCAGAAATGCTCTGAAGCAAGCAAAGCCTACACAAGAAATAAGGCCCACAGCTTAGAAAGGTCTGTATAAAAGAGATAATGTGACCATGGAAAATGGAATAGTCAACATTAGAAGGGAGAGGGGGGGAAAACGATCAGAATACAATCCAAAATTGTATGTGAAAATTAAAATGATCTCATCTCCTCTTTAAGTTCTATTATTTGATCAATCCATTCTTCATACCTCTCATGGTCAGCCTACTGGGATCCAGCTTAAGAACTTTCCCTGTGAACATTTGAGATTGCGTGTCTGCCTCTAGGTCACACTGTCCTTTGTAGAACCAATCAAAACATGTCTACAGAAACAAAATGAAAAGTAGAGTCGATAACTTACTATTATTCACTAACATTATACTTTCACAGCCTTAAAGCAATTAAAACCTCATAGCCTAGTGCATTCTCAGGATAGCAATTACATGTAACTTCTGTCAGCTTCCACAATGAAACGAAACGGTGTACAGCCCTCTCCAGATACAAATTGGTGGAAAGACAAATGAATGTACAAGTAGAGT
This sequence comes from Orbicella franksi, assembly GCF_964199315.1. Lineage (NCBI taxonomy): Eukaryota > Metazoa > Cnidaria > Anthozoa > Scleractinia > Merulinidae > Orbicella > Orbicella franksi. The sequence goes on along the minus strand of NC_138158.1, from coordinate 9,997,788 downwards.
GATTTTTTTTGTCTAAGAGCACAACACAAGGGCAAACGAAATAGTTCAAATCTTTGAACCTCAGCAACTTTGACCTGACCTTTGGATCTGGAGCCTAACAAACTGCTCATCAGGTCAACAAGCTTCCACATCACTTCACAAGACCTGCAGTTAAAATTCATATGGTGTAACCAACTACAGGTACATGTAGCATATGGATGTACCAGCTTACCTCACGATCAAATTCACAAGCATCAGGATTAGCTACCAGACAATCCCAGATATCTCTAGCCCGGTGCCAGGGAAGATAAAGGACGCCCTCTTGCAAGACAAAAGCCAGGAATCGAAGGTGGGTGTTAACAAACTTCTTGTGCGTGTACCGTCCATCTACAAGGGTATCCTCATCCAGTCCACTGGGGGCAGCAGCTGCGACAGCTTGCTGGTGACAGTTCACAAGGCTGCTGACAGTCAGCTTAATGATGTCATGATTTTTATGCAGCTCTGGCAGGATACCCTGTCAAAGAAGTTATTAGTCAGGTGAAATAGCCTCATCAATAGACCATTAATTATTTCTGAATTGTCTTTTACCTCTAGTGCAAAAAATTTCTTGAAAGCCCTGATACATGTATATGTGGCTGTTTCCACAATGAGTGAGGTAACCTGCCACTTAATTTCATATATTAAGTGCTCCCCTTTTTGTTTTAAGCCAAGGTGCAAAAAATTGCAACATTGGTGTTCAGGGGACAAAGCTTACATGTAGCTTACAGTGTACAATGTAGTTTTGGGTTGAGAGATAAACCATTAAGATGCAGAAACCAAATTATACTTTGCTTGAGTTCACAAAATTAAATTGGCAAGCATAATAAACATCATTCCTACTGACAATACAAATCAAATGCCATGTACCATTTACACATTATAAGCATGCCATACAGAGGGAGACATTACGAATTTAAACAAACTTGACATGCCAAACCTTGTCATGCTTGTTGAATTGTTGTTTCACCATTCCTTTTGTGATCAGTAGAAGTTGGCGGATAGCTGGCACAATCAAAACGCCTTTCCTGATGTCCTCCATGCATTTAACAGCATAGTTCTTCTTGATCTGCTCCTTAACAGCATATGAGTCACTCAGGATGTCATTGTGAGATCTGAGGGCTTGATCTACCATCTCTGTTGTCAGTGATGGCAAGTGAGACAAACTCCACAGAAGATCAAGCACCTGAAAAAATAGAAGGAAGCACCCTTCAGGCTCCACTTTGGACTGAGTAGTTCAGGTCTGAGTCCTCGCCAGGGACATTGCGTTGTGCACATTACTCAAAAAGTGCCTATCTCCACCCAGGTGTATATTTTAAATGGGTACTGGTGAATTTAGTGCTGGGGGTAACCCTGTGATGGACTAGCATCCCATCCAGCTGCAGGGGGTATTAGCAATTCTCCTAGTAGCTTCATACTACAGAAACTCGGATAAGCTCCAGCGTGATGGGCCATCTGGCTTGTATGCAGACTTTACCTACCCCTTCGGTAAGTCTGGAAATGCATATATTTTGTAATACATTGACAGAGAACACAAAACAGACCCCACCAACTGCAAGGCCATCATGCCTCTTAAATTTCAACTAGCCATTTTAAAATGCTGAGTCATGCACACATATACATGCCTATGTAGATATTACATTGATTTATTTTGCAACGTACCTTAGTTGTGATTTTTCCTACTCGAGCTTCTTTCCCAATTCTTCCTATTAGTACAAGCAGCTTCTCCTTCATGCGGTCACTCTCTGATCCCCAGCTCTTAAACAAAACAATCATAAGATTACATTTCTCTCAGTAAATCGAAACCAGTGATGTAACTAGTTGATAAAACATTGCACAGTTTGCCTGGCTCTTACAGTTGTACATGGATGCTTAGTGTAGACCGTCTAATTAACAACTTGAATGTGGTTTAGCGTGGTCTGTACTCTTATCGACAACGAGTACATGTCATCACAGTGGTCAAAATGTTGTGGACTCACAAGGCGCAACCGAGTGAGTCCACAACAAATTTTGACCACTGTGATGACACGTACTCGTTTTCAATAAGAGTACAGACCACACTAAACCACATTTGATTTGTTTTTTACCATAATATCAAAGATAACGAAAGAAATCTTTGTCACGATTTGTTGGCAATTGAAAACACCGACTTGGACTTGAAAGTGCACGTGCTGCACTATGCAAATGAGCTACTTGTATGCGTCAGACTTTCCTTTCAAAAACTCTTGCAAACTCGCTCAACATGCAGAAATAATAAAAAAAATGATTGGGAAAGAGCAATGACGTGTACTCGTTGTCGGTCAGAGTACAGACCATGCTAAACCAATTTTGATTTGTTTTTTACCACAATATCACTGTCAAAGAAAATGTTTTTTTCAGAGCGCGAGCTGAAAAAGGCATTGTGTGACACACTGATGCCACAGATTGCAAGATTAGCAGCGATTGTGGTAAAATGTACCATCCGAAAATAACTCAACTTACATGAGTTATGACAATTTAAGTATATTTGTTGTTAATAGCTTTGATAGCATGCGAGAGTACCTGTATGTTTTAATTTAATCGATTTAATCATTAACTTTAATTATTTATAAACATGTTACCTGCTGTATGAGTACAAACAGATGATCAAGCTGGTTGGAGTTGAATCGCACTGCTGCTGTAGCCAGGATATTGTGAATGTTGTCCACTTCTGTTGGGTGTTTTCCAACCTTACAACAAAACAACAACAACGAACTTCATTGTAAGATACTGGTTTCCCACTGACTATTTTTTTTTTCAAGATGTTTCAGCTGGTGCTTGAACCTTAATCAGTTGAAATACCAACGTTAGTACCCATGATTCAAAAAACAGCACATCAAATGCATGCTGAGGAAAATTCCGCGCTTCATTGGTTGTTTACTTTCAGGTAAAATTCCTTGATCCAAAATTTTGAGCCATCCATCGTTCCATCCATGACCTTTTTACTATCATGACCATACAAGTATTTCTGACATGTACGGTAACAATTACTTGTGTCAGAATTAACTTCCATCCAATAAAAGTACATTGTACATTTAAAGCCACCTAGATACAGTTTGTACATGTACATGTAAACAACCTGTCTGAATACTTTCCATAACCTTACATATATGCAAATATATTGACTAGTACTACATGTAATACCTGCATTTTCCATATGGTGGTCAATTCGTCCAGTGAAAGCTTTGTGCCAAGAAACTCTACAAGGACTTTGATGCGATCACAATACTGCGACTGATGAAGATTGCCTAGTTGTACCAAAGAAAACCACACTGAATTTTTTTTAAATCACCAGCAATGGACATATTTTGTGTCAAAATAGGTCAAGTATGGAAGAGCAAAAGACAATCACAGGAGGAACTCTGACTTGTATTCCTAGTCTCCTCTGGATGGGATGCAAGTCTACTGCAGGGTTGTCTCCATCCCCACCCTCAACCCCTTCCAAGGGCATCATTTACTTCATGGATACCTGGATTAATTTTATATGAGTTCCTGGGTGGAGAAAAACATCAGGAGAAAAAACCTGTACTTACCCAAGAACTCAATTACCCCAGCCAAGATTTGACCCACACAATCGATCAGGATTATTTCCCTGGTAGCACTGTTCACTACCCTGGTATCACAACAAAATGATAATGATAATGATAATGATAATAATTTTAATAATAATAATAATAATAATAATAATAATGTTATTAACACTACATTATTTCACTGCTAAATAATGGTTATCAACAAAAACTTACTTTCAAATGCAATTGAGAGCACTTTATTCTGTAACAGCCATTCTGTGATAGCATCCTGAGACATGCTTACTTTGGTGTTCTTGGTCTTCTCTGAATCTTCAATCAACTTGCAGACCTAGCATAAATTAAAACAATATTACCATTGGCTATATCAGCATACTTTTAGGCTTGATGAATTGCAATTTTACCATAATTGTAATACAGGCGTGTATCTACACTCCGATTGGTGAGGAACCAAATCAGCTTAGACCATTTGGATCATGTGTACTAAAGGCATCCACAGCCGAGACTCGATCAATACCCTTGGTTAACATCTCACTCGACACTCAATTGACATCTTGATTGATACTTCGTTGACAATAACCCGACACCTAATCGACATCTTGATCCACACTCACTCAACACTCGGTTGATCCACTCATACACGTACTATGTAATTATATCAAACACGAAAGACCGTGTTTGACCACATTTCCAAACATCGAGAAGAGAGTTGAAAATACGACATGCAGCGGAGTATTTTTGACAAACTTTGAGGTGTTTGAGTGTTTGATATATCTTCTCAATCGAAACTAAAACTAGGGAGAAAACGGAGAAATAAAATCGTCAAGATCTATGCTAATTAAGATCAGATATCCAAACACCATCACAGTCATGATTTCCTTTGTTCAAACTTGATGAATTATTAATGAGTTTGAGAAGTATCAATCAACATGGCATGTGTGCAAAAATGAGTCGACTCTTGACCGACTGTCTTCTGAGACATCTTGATCCACACTCACTCAAAACTCAGTCGATCCACTCATATGTATCAATAAACACTTGATGGTGTGTCTGCAAAAGTTAGTCAACTCTTGACTGACTGTCACCTGAGATGAACTGAGATGTCTATCAAGTGTTGACTGAGTATCAATTGAGATGTCAGTTGAGTGTCATTTGAGTGTCAATCAAGACTTGATGACAGATGCCTTTAGCACACATGATCTGACTATTGTGTACAGGCTGGGTCCGAAATTAACGGTCGTCCAGTCGTCAGAGACGACCAGAATTTAACACTGATGACCAAATCGCAGAACATGGTTGCCCATTGGATGACCATAATTCAAGCTCCCAGCCTCTTGAAGATGTGAACAGTTGCTTAAGACCTTAAAATTTATAATCTTGGGTCAAGATTTCTGTATGAGAAATGGAACAGTAAAATAGCCAGTCCATTCATTATGATTCGCACACGAACGTTCGTTTACTCCGCCATCTTGTTTTGCATTTTACCGCTGAGCAGTAATGACCCAAACTCTTAGAAACTCCTGGATATACATGCCATGTGTTTCCCACAAAATGGTGGACTCTGTGGATTCAGTGAAGCGAAACACTTTGTTCCGGTATTTTAACACCTCCGAGGAAACAAAGGGTGATGATGATAGAAAACGAAAAGATGCACCAAAAGATTCGGAAGGCTAAGGAGAAACTGGATCAGAAAGCAAGAAAACCCGAACGGAAGCCTCCAGGCCTCAAAACTCACGGCTTTGAAAATTTCAGCCGCAGTGGAAAGCTGGTCAGCCGTGGCTCCAGTATTCCGAAATTACAAATTCTATGACTTGTTCATACTGTATACACTACAACACTGGAGGGCGAGAAGAGCGTAGTCAAAGTGCATTGGCTTCAAAGGAGGGGTGTACAACATTTCGACTTGAAACACTAAGAAACATGCCTCCTTTTATTGCTTGACGAATAGATTTCATCTTGGACATCTAGATCTGAAAAGATGGTTGTCCAATGGGCAACCTACTTCAAAAGTTAATTTCAGACCCTGACAGGTACAGCTACAAAATCATCTTTTTTTCCCTTGCCATGCAATGCATAAGGCATCACATCTACAAACTAGCACCTGAAAATCTTAGTTCTTTCATCAACGGCACTACACCACACTCAAAAATATTTACACACAATTATGTTTTTGGTCAGCCTACATGTATGCTACGGGTGTACACCATGGAAAAAATGTGGTTGATTTCCATGTTACTGTAAAAGCCCCTGAACCAAACACTGTACATACCTCTTTGAGTGAGTTCATCTTTGCATTAAAATGTGGACTTTTGAGCATTTTCAGGGCAACCTCCAATCTCAGTTCATCAACCCCTGACACCATATTCTGCCAAAGTCTCATGCATAGGAGTTTTAGAGTTGTTAAAAGATCAAATACATCACCAACTGTCTGTTAAAAAAAAAATCACAGTAAATACATGTTATGGACCAAGCATGAGAGAAGGATGGTTGGATATAGAAGTTCTTTTAGATATAAATTTGTGGGACAAGATGCAGTTGACATCCATATCCACACAAAAAAAGAACAAAGCCAGTTTCCAACTATATACATTTACCTCGACCAAACAAGCTTGTCGGTACAGGTTTTTGACAGTACAGTATGTGTACATGTACATCTGTGGGACCCTTCCCTCTTCATGCCAAATGGCATATATAAGTAAGGCCTCTGCTTAATGAACACTGATAATTGATTTCCATATAACAATACATCAGTCACTTACCTTCTGCTTCATGTCTTCATTAGTAAGTTCTTGGATATATCCCAATGTCTTCTCAAAAACATCACTGAATACTTTCTGAAGAGAAAACCGCAAATGAAGAGTGATTTATACTAGCAAGGGACCGGAGGTAATTGTGTGAGAATTTTATACAGTGATGTTATTGTAATTAGCTTTAGTTTACGAATACTTTTAAAAATTAAACATTTTTATAATTATACAGTGTTTCAGCCAGAAAATTTTACTTGAGGGCCAAATTGGCCCCTGAAGATCTTTTCTAGGGGCCAATTTTTTTAGGAAAGGGGCAAATAAATTGAAATCTACAGAAGGAAAAAATGCATCAGGGTACCAAGGAAAATATACATGTAGCAGCTTATTAGGGTCTATGATAAAATTTAATAGTAAGTGCTTTTTTAAGTGTTTCTACTCTATAAAGTTTCTTTTGAATTAGATACCAGTATCAAGGATCTGTGTATCACAAAAGAACAATCCTTAGGCGTACATGATGTAGTCAATGATCAAGGGTTTGCAATGCATTATAGGGCTTTTTTTCATAACATGGTCAGCCATTTGGAAGTTTTCCGATGTGAGAGAATCAATACAGCAAAGCAAAAGGATGGATTGGCTTCTTTTCTTATGTTGAATGTTTTAGAATGTTGTATGTTTTCAATATGATTTTCAAGAAGGACATTATGTGTGACAAAATAACCATTGTTGATCGTCAACACAGAGAAATGTAGTTGCCATTATGGGGACTAAACCAGAATTTTTGTTTGCCAAGGATGAAATGTTAGTTGCATTGGCGATTCCGATAGCCTACGAGCCTATGATCTTTAGAAAGGGACACATTGGCCCTTTTTTCATTTTTCTGGGGCCATCTCTGATTCCAACACGGGATTCCTGCAATGGTGCGGTCTGGTGGAAACACTGTTATAGAGTCGCAGCAGTTGAGAAATCTTACCGGCAGGACTTTGGCATTTAGGTAACTGGCACAGATTCCCAAGGGTTTCAAAAGTGCCGCCAGCATCTGAAATCACAAATGACAGATAAATTTTGTTAAAAGAAAAAAGCAACAAAAAGAGAGAAGAAACATTCAGTAACTTGGACAGCTTTCATCAAGTATCATGATGATAGCCATACAACTTGCATAAGAAGACCTTACTGGAGCATCCACTTTTTCAGCTGTTTCAATCTGTTTCTTAATTTCTTCAAAACCACCAAGCTCTGCAAACTGCAAATTTATACAGAAGAGATCTTTCAATATTCACCCTATACGTTGCACATCTCTGTCAATGCATGTAGCTACCAAAACCTGCACTGTAACTTCTCACTGTGACATTAACAATTACTGTAAGAAAACATGTTATAAGAATAAACAAAATTATCAACTATAGAAAATGCCGTTATTGACTAAGTTCATATGAATGCGTTTTTAATTGTTACATTGTACTATTAATCACCAGAATTACAAAATTATTATTTATGCACGACACAATAATAGCATGAAAGAAAATATGATCACGTAATGTAGAATGTAGTACATGTACAGTGTACCTACCTTGTTGATCAAATTTACAAGCCAACCATATGGATCCTGAAACAGGAGAAGAAAAAATAAACATTCAGATATTATTACTGGTATACAGTCATGAATTTATACGCTCACCTTAATGCAAATTTTCACATTCAGATGCGTCGATTTCTCTGATTCATTTTTTTGTAGATTGGAATCATTTGCACCAATTTTACTGCAAAACTTTAACCGGCTAGTTAAAGTGAGATTTTTGAAAAATTCAAACACAGTCACAGCAGTGGCAAAAGGGTGGGGAAGGGGGGGTGGCAGTCACCTACAGTGTAACAGTCAGCAAGAAAAGTTGGTTCTGAATCAAGCTGTCCAGTTCTGAGTACTGACCAGCTGGAGCCACTGTCTTACATTCTTAGGCAGGAAATGTTTCTTTCAGACAATCTAGAGCTCTCCACTAAGAAGCATTTAAAGAAAAAGTAGCAGCAAACTGTACAGCAACCCAACATAACACTGAGAAGTAACTTGGGATATAACGATTGGCAATGGCAATGGACTAATATCCAAAACTTTTAGCTGGTCTTGCAATATCAGTATTTGGCCCAAGTATGAATTTCCTTTCGTGGGTAAAATTAAAAGAACACTAGCCCAGTACCTTATAGGAAGGACTGGTGTAATAGGCCGAACTTGGTGGACACAAGGCATAGCAATCATCTGCTCCAAACACCCCTTCATAATACTTCTTGTCCCAGTGCTTTGTTCTGTTCTTGAATTGGAACTCAGTGTCAGGATTGAAAGCCTGTAAACAAAACAGTGCAGTACATGTATTAGCAAAACTGTACATGTATAAAAAAAAAAATTAAATTCTGCTATAAAAGGGACAATACCAGTCCCACATTTTGCACCTTTCAAGTGTGAAATGAATATGTTGTACATGTAGTTCAAACTGAACCACAACGTAATTTACACTTGTAGTCTTGCTTACATTGTAGCTTAAATGTAAAGCCATGGTCTGGAGTCAAACATCCTGTAAACTAAATATGCTTCAAAATGCCTTGAATTCATGATTACAAACAATAATCAGATTATAAGCTGCAAAAATGGCACTGAATAATGAAAACTCGGGGTGTGGCTTATCTGCAAGTGCGGCTTATCCACCAGTGTTTACGGCAATGTTCACAAAATTGTCCCTCTAAAAGAAGTTGCTATGAACCTGCTTCCTCTCTTATTGCCCTCCGATGGGTGCAGCACATGGACAGCCACCTACTTCACATCTTGTTAAAAGCACTGATAATCACTTTGTGTCATTTACACAATGCCATACCTGTTTTTCATGCACGGTAATCAATCAAGGTGTTTTGCTATCGGCACTTAAAAGTATGCAAGAAAGTTTGGAAGAATTTAAAGCAACCCTTGATAATAGTACTTTTCGAATTGTTAGATTTGAATTTATCCATATACAGGGCTCAGAAAAAAATCAACTTGAATTCCAGCTTGCCCCTAGGACAAGTATCTCTCATATATTCCTTGCCTTGGGCAAGTCTTAGTTTGCTCTTTTACTGGTTTAGTTGGCAGATGACTTACCTGATCCCTTGCCCATCGGGCAAGTGAGAATGAAAAGATACTCGCCCAAAGGAGAATCTACTTGTCCTGGATGACTGGAGACAATTTTTTCAAGCCCTGTATACTATAATTATCTAGGAAATTAAACTTGAATTGGTTCCTTGTCCCCAGAAGGAGCAGGAATAAGCCAGATATATATGCAGCTGTAGCAAGTAAATTTATGCACAATTACCTGTGTCAACAAATCAAGTAAGCCAAATGGGACTGGCTTGTACTTGAGTCTTGAAGCTATCAAATTCAACAGCAGGTGAAGCATGTCATAGATTCCTTCATGGATTTCTGCACCCCATCTGTGGACTGCTTGTGTTGTCAACAGCTATTATAGTATTGATAAATAATAAAAGGAAAAAAAGCCTTTTAACTTTTTTTACAACATAACACCATTTATGTACGTACAAAGTATGTGTAATAAGCTTAATATGTAGTGTAATAAATTTCAGCACTAAGTTTCTTTTTCTTTGTTTAAGATTGTGGAAATAAATACAATGCAATAAAGTGTACTGTACAGCAATTAGTGAAAGCTTTAACTCTCTTGTTCTGCAGAATTATCTGGTCTTAGTAACTTACAGTTATAGCTTACAGTTTATTTCATTACACATATATACCAAAGGCCTTATGTGCCACGAGGCACAAAGAAGCTAAGTGAAGTGAAGTGAATATACCAAAGTCGAGTAGCTACTTAACACTTAGATTATTCACTCTGAATTTCCATTGCCCGATAGCTGACAAGGATGCAGGAAGTCAACTATCACGCATAGAAATCAAGAGCGAATAATTTAATTGTTTAAGTATAAATCTGCTAGTCATCAAAAAACACTATTTAAATCCTCTTCACACACTTCAAAAACACAACAAATGGGCATCCAGTTTGATGACAAATGCAAATGACTAGGCTACTCACTACTTACAACAGAATAGATGGTGGGTAGTGTAGCCAATAAGAGCATGGCATTTGTAATAGACCCTTAGTAGACTTTACAAAATGCAATCAGCTGTTACACACACCTTTTTAAAGCATTCAGGCAATGCCCTGTCCATAAATCTCTTACAGTTTTCATCTGCCTCAGCAAGACCTAAATTATACAAGGTTCACAGTTGACAATTTAACAAAGATAATTATTATCATAATATCATATTATCAGTGTATAGTTGACGAATTATGGTTAACTCTTCATTACTGGCCATGGGTAAGGGATTATTTTAAGGAAAGAGCAGTTGTTTCTGTAAGTGGATACTGTATAAGAAATAATAATTCATGTCTTGACAGTTGCTTCTCTAGCAAAGCCATCTTGCCTGAAAATTAAGTTTGTTTCTATATTTTATAAATTATGTTTGCTGTCAGTGTAACTTTCATTTTTTACTAGTACAATTCTACTAGTAAACTAATGCAAAGAGAAAGATTCTTATATGTAACCAACAGTCCTTACATAATAGGAAATAAAAATTAATTTTTAATTATAATTATTGCTAGTTGGCAGTGAGTTTTTTTCCTGATTGGTTTTATAAGTATGTACATGTAAGGATAGAGTCCCATTCAAATTAGTGGCAAGTTGTTCAATCCAGATAATTTAATACAGAAATCAAATCATAAATCTTATAGCTACACAAACTGTTATATACACAACTGTAAATGTCAGTGACATTGAAAATAGATATGTTGGAAATGTTTAAAATCTCAAGAAATGTAAATTTGTAAACAGCTAAATCATATTGCATGGTCAACTTATTTGCTAACATTGGTCAATGTTTTATTTCATTGTAAATATTGCTCTTCACAAAAGAAAAAGATATTTTTCTTGAGATATTTCAGTTTTTACTTAATATGATTCAATTGGCTATCCTTAGTAACATTTTAGATCAAAATTTCTTTCAACACATTTCACAGCTTTAATTTATTTCTCTTCAATTGCAAGTGACCACCTCAGGAATTTTAAAAATGAAAATGAGGTTGTAAGTGGAGCTGGTCTGTTGCAAGAATGAAATCTTGTTAGCCAAAACCACTAAAAAATAGAAATTGGTTGTCAACAGTAAAAGAGCTGCAAACATGCCAAAGAGATTACAAAATAATACCTGTACAAACAGTGTTCTTGCAAAAACGTACAGTGTACAATTTGTGGCACCATAACAAACTGTACAGGAACTTTCCATAATGAAAGACTTATTCAAGATTAATAAGAGAATGTAATAAGGTGTAAAAGTTAATTTCATTTTTTATGCAACAGTGGAATACTTCTTAGGGCGGTTTAATTGGTTCAATTTTATATGTATAACATGCATTTAACATTGACGCTAAACAGTCAATAATAAGGATGTGTGTTGTGAGATTTCCCAGCAGCTGATCTGTAACATCCTGCATGAACATAAACAAGAATTAACAACTCCGTGTATTCTTGTTAAAACGATACAAACAAAATTTACAAGTAGCTAGCATGCACAGAAGGAGGATTTATAATGTTTAACTTAAATCAAACACAGAGTAGAAAATTAGCACAGGATAACAACAGTGAAAATATAAAAGAATGTGAATAATTCCGTCTGCGACCATTCAAACTGGACCCAACCCACTGGTAATTCAACCCACTCACCATCTTGGGCAAATCGGGCTGCACTCTGAAGACATTTCCCCAATGATTCTTCTCTTTTGTAAGGGATTGACCAGTTATCCACAAAAACTCTGTCTTCCAATTCATACAGATTCGTTGTAGGAAATTCCAGAGGAATCTCCATGCTTTCAGGACCATCTCGAATGTGACTAGCCCCGTTTGAGGACAAACCTGCAGGGTTCATGGCTTCGTCGTAAGAAGGTGGTTCGCCTACTGGAGTCTCAAATACCTCACCTTCTTCACCGTCTGTGGGGTCTACTAAAGGAGGAATTATGACATCCATTCCTCCATCATCCGAGCCATGTTGTGTCTCAGTATCTTTCACTTCCGTATCTTCGAAATCAAAACTTGTTCCTTCACCAGTGAGCACGGCTACCGCAACGTTCAAGTCGTTCTTGGCCAAAATGAGCGCTTTGCGGATCTGAGCGCTGTCGACAAATCCCATATTCAGAAGGGTGTTAACGAAACCTTCGTTTGGTTCAACCATTTTGATAAGAATGCCGACAGCTAAAGGCTAATAAACTCTAAATGTTGATGTTTTAGGTTATGGAGTCTGTCGCCATGTTGAATTTCTTGGCTATCCCGGATGTGCAAGGTACACCTTCTGTAAAGACTGGACACTAGTTATGAGGCTTCTACCGTCTGAAATTTCAAGATGGCGGAGCTAAGGAAACGGGGTGCCGGCTATTCGTCCGTTGTTCAAGACTGCAAACTAACTGCCGATTTATCTTTAGCAAATTCTCACTCGAAGAAAACTAGCTCAATAAGTTGGATGTTCTTTTCTATTCTACTTTTCTACCTTTTATCCTTGTATGTGAGCTTCATAACCTCGCGCACGGTTCCCGCGCCCAAAACGACTCTGGGGAGTTCCGTGAGTGAGTTTGTGGAGGAAAGAGCTCGAAAACACCTTGATACAATTACCTCCTTTGGCCCACGACCCACTGGAAGCTATGCAAACGAGATCCAAGCCGTGAATTATATCGTTGGAAGCTTGCAAACAATTAGGAACTCTGCGCGAGAAGATGTGATCATTGAAATCGACATTCAAAGGCCATCTGGCAGCTTTAATTTGGGATTCTTTGATGGGTTTACGAGCGTTTATCGCAACGTGACAAATATCTTGGTCAGAGTAACACCAAAAGACAGCTATCCCCCTCAGAACACGGTTCTTGTAAATGGGCACTTTGATAGTGTTCCCGGAGGGCCGGGAGCAAGTGATGATGCCGTTAGCTGTGCGGTGATGCTTGAAATGGTAAGGTGTCTTGCACAGACTCGAAACTTCCATTTTACTCACGGAGTTGTGTTCAATTTCAACGGAGCTGAGGAGAACGTGTTGCAAGCAAGCCATGGGTTCATCACACAGCACAGATGGGTGGAGACAATCAGAGCCTTTGTGAATCTGGAAGCAGCTGGAGCAGGTATCATCGAGTTTGTAATTACACAATGTGATTTCTGTAAATCCTCGAATTAGCGCCTCCCTCGAATAAGTGGCCCTCCTACCAACCAAAATTTAAAATAAGTGCCCACCCCCCCTCAAATAAGCGCTCCTCCTCCCCTCCCCCTATTTTGTGGATGAGTAATTAGACAACAAAGGATGTATAGTTTTCAACGTGTTTAATTACTCGTCCAGCCATTTTTATACAGTCATTAATAATTTACATCTTTACAATACAGGAAACATGTTTCTTTTCTTCTAAGTTGCATCCTACAATTTCTTGTTTCAGTTTGTGAACATGTTAAGTTTAGAAAAAAAGTTACAAGTAATAACAATACCGCGATTTAAACTTTTTATGTCAACAAACAGCTTATGTTGTTGTTTACGCCCAGATAATGTACCAAAAAAATGATCATGTCAGGCTATGATTTGGAAAAAATTAAATAACTGTCCCCAGCTTCTCTTAAATTTGAAATAAGCGCCGCGGGCGCTAATTCAAGGATTTACGATATTCGCCTGGTAGGAAGGCCAGATTGTGAAATAAATTCAACAAGGTCATGACATATGGACTGCACATGGGCTCGAAAAAAACTTGAATCCTAGCTTACCCTTCGGACAAGCAGGTCTCAAATTTTGCTTGCCCTGGCCAACTTGCAAAATTAAGTTTCTTGTCCCAAACAAGAGGATGGGACTTTTTTCGAGCCCAGTAAACACAGCAATGTTCATACGAAATGACTGAGGGCCTCATATTTTCCTTTCTGCGGTGACCTAACTCAGTCAATAAGCATTTTATCATAGGGTACCTGAGAAAATATGTTGGAAAACGTTCTGAATTACATTCCTGTCCGAACTGCATTCTAATCCTTAATATTGTATTGCTGAGCTGTGCAGGCTAAGACAGTTTTTTATATCAGTTGAGCCTGACCCATATCACATCGGATAGTAGAATACATACATGTAGGCCTGTGGTGCATATTAAGAGCCTTGGCTCGATTGTACATGTATGTACGCATTGCATGCCTGTAATATTAGAAACTGACAGAGACCAACATCATTAAGCATTGGAAAAATATTTAAAATCTTATGAATAATTTAGGATTTCTTCAGATTAGGGGGAGGAGGGTTCAGGTCCTGTGGGGTCATAGTGTTGTGTTCTTGGGCAAGGACACATGCCTTGCTCTTACAGTGCCTCTCCACCCAGGAGTATAAATGGGTGCTTGTAGCATGATTTATTGTTGGGGGAACCTGACAGTATGTTGGGGTGTGACCTGCATTGGACTAGCAATATTCCTTAACCTAGATGCCTTATGCTACAGAAATTGGAGCTCCGTGCCAGGAGCTATGAGCCAGTTGCACTTTAGAGGCTTTGCTTTTTAAGATGATTTCCACAGAACATCTGAGCAATAGTGGCAAAAATTAAGTTGCCAAATAAACCTCGTGGCATGGCAATATTTTGAATACCATGAAGAGGAACACACCAAGACTTAAGCTCTCAAGCTAACCCAGCGAGAGAAAATTGAACTTGAAGTTATCCATATTTCAATTAAAACAGACATTTTGCATTAGTTGAAAACACAATAACACACTCTTTAAGCACTCTTACGAGGTTCAATGTTAACTTTCTTGAGAACACTACATCTTGAGAATTTAAACGCGGGGTCACTTAGAGAAATGAACTAAAGTGAGGTGTCTTAAATAGTATTCCAAAAGATACCATGCTATGAGTAGATTTTTAGTAAATAATTTTTACGTTTATTGCTCAAACTTTGAGCAGAATCCGTCTTAATTTTCCAATTAGGGGGAAAAGAAATAGTGTTCCAGGCAGGCCCTGATCATCCATGGTTGATCAAGACATATGCAGAGGTAGCACCACACCCTTGTGCACAGGCTCTGGGTCAAGATGTTTTTCAGAGTGGACTTATACCTAGTGACACGGACTTCAGGATCTACAGGGACTTTGGCAGAATACCAGGTAAATTGAAAAATCTTGAATTTTATTAATAGCATTTTGTAGTTTTCTTTGCCTGAAATAATGGTTTGTAAGGCATTAATTTTTACTCAAAAATGTTCTTCTGGTTAATGAAACTTCAAACCAGAGGTTTAACCCTTGTCAAGAGATTGACATGAATTCTTATGAGCAGTGCTTTATTGTTCAATGCACTTATGGAAAGTTTTTTCTTACAAAGAAGTTCAGTTCAAAGAGTCTTTCCCGCTTGTGAAAACCAGTTGCCCTCCCACTGAAAATGTTTAACTTAATAAAACCCCTGTACACTTACATGTAAACTAGAGTTGTACGTATGACATTTTTTATTAAGCTGATAATATCACTTTGAATTGGTTTGCTTTTGTGATGTCTAGGAATGGACCTTGCCTACACTGCTAATGGCTATGTTTACCACACCAACTATGACAGTCCAGCTGCCGTGACTCCAGGCTCCATTCAGCGAGCTGGTGATAACATACTGGCCCTCGTTAAGAGTATCATCAACTCACCATTTTTAGTTGACCCTGGAGAGTATCGGCATGGTGCTATGGTCTTCTTTGACTTCCTTGGGGTAGTCATGGTTCATTATCCAGAAAGAATCGGTTTTGTTCTAAACATAGTGACTGCTGCAGTGGCAGTTCTTTGTCTCCTTAAAAAGTTTGTTGGATTTCCAGCAAAGAAGAATACCACAGAAGGTACAGATGCCTAAGAATTTACGCCATTCACTTCAGGCTTTTAGCCAGGGTTTAAAAGGTGGGCGTCCAAAACTTGCTCAAATGAACAATTTATAAGGCAACATATGAAAAATAGAACAATTTTCTTTAAAAAGTGGCCATCCAGACATCCATCTAGCTAAAAGCCTGATTCACTTCTCTGCACAAAGTGAGTTCTTTGTAACTGAGCCACACAAGTTGGACTGATCCTCATCTTTGTATGTAAACCTGCACATATTGGCCTACGTGTACTTTAATCTTCATGTACACATGTAGCCTTAGTCTACCTGAACAATGGTCACTTGTGAGTTCCATTACTTTTCACCACTTAGTGTAAGTCTTTATATTAACTACTGTCAGTACTAACCAAGATTGAGGATGTATTGACTGAGTGACAGCGAAGTTAACTTGTTGATAAGCAATATTCTGGAGGGTAGGTGCCAATTGACAGCAAAGCAGGCAATAAGCAAGTGAGTTTGGGCAAAATGCGATTAAAGAGGGTAACCATGGCAACCTCCCACAGGTCACCCCCCCCTGGTACCCTGGTACCTGTCACACTGAATTCTCAGTGGAGAACAAGTATTCTTATACTGTACCTGGACACAAGGGCCAACCATGAACCAAGAGGTGGGTGGGAGAGGGCAAACCAAAGGCAAAGCAACAAAGCTATACGGAGCAAGACCACAAGGGCAAAACTGCATGCCTGTGGTGATCATCTGCTGGCCAACAGCTGATCTCCCAGTTAACTCTGACTGATTATTGATAATCTCATTCAGTGCAAACAAAGTTTGCGATTTTCCTGTTAAGACCAAATGTTGAGGTTGATAAGTACCAACAGTATTATAATTATGGCATTAGTTTGGCCAAGGATGATTGAAGAGAAAGTGAGCTATACATGCATCAATGTGTTTAACATTTTAAGGGAAATTGTCTACAGAGTACACAAATTTTGCTAAGACTAGAATTGGAAATCCATAGTAAATTTTTCTGTTGTGCTTTCAACTTGAGAGGATAAGTTTCATCAGCATTTTGAAGAATCCAACTGGCTTCAAACATTTTCTTTTTAATTTTTGCTTTCTTCTTGAAGGTCTATCTCGTGGGGGTGCAAAATTCGTTCTGAGGGTGTTCATTGTTATTACCGGTATTTTTTTTTTCAGTTTTATGCCAGTTTTGATAACAAAAATAAAAACACAATGGTTTCAATCTCTTCCATTCTTTCTCTGATTGTTTGTTTGTTTGTTTATTTTTTTTCAGGTGAAGCTGCAAGACATATGTCATCCATAACTGATCTATTCACCTCTCTGTTGGTTCTGTTATTATCATGGTTGGTTGGTATTGCCGCGCCAGTTGCTATTGCTATACTTCTGACATATGCTGGACACTCTCTCACTTGGTATTGCCGACCCTACCTGCTTCTGCCATTGTATGCCGCTCCATCTCTGTTTGGTGTTGGTTTTGTTCACTTCCTAGCAAGGAGATATCTTGTGTCAAAGGTATGATTCCCAGGGGGGTGGTTAGGGGACACCTGTATGAAAAGGTTGGGGATGCTCGCCAGAAAATTTGAATTGAACCCCTCAAGGAGACGAATCTGGGTGTGGTTTCAGCTTTATTTGACCCCTAATTTAAGAAACCATTGAAAATGAAATAGGCTTAATTACCAGCCACTGTTCAAGAAATGAGCCCACACTTAGTCTAGTGGAGCAGACCCGAGAGTTCGTAGAAATCAAGCCTAAAAATTAAAATACATGTAAAGAGTGTTTTGAACAGTCTAAGTTATTATTATTTCTTTGACTGCAACCTAAAAGATACTTTGACAGCTACATGTATTTAGATAGTGGCATTTTTCAACAGCCTAAGGGAGACCAGAATCCTTGATTTCTACCTCAAAAAGACAAATTAAAATATTTCACTCAAAGTTGCATATAGAGTCTACAACATAGCAAAGTTTAGATGATCAAGTCAGAACAAAATATTTTCTTCTCCAGGCTGAATTCAATAACCATTTAATTTTTATCATACCACCTATTTTAAGCTTGATAGTTTTTATTGGTTAAGAAATCTATGAAGATTGCCAATAGGACATTTGAACCCACTGTTCAAGTAAATTTCTGTTTCCTGAGAGGTCAGGTGAGGTGATTGATGACAGCAAGACATGAAACTGTTGATTGGGCAGAATTCTTTTGTTATATTTGAAAAGCACAATTGGCCAGCATAGTCATTTTAGAGCCTTATAATTGTATATGATCCTGTGGTAACATTGATTTGATTAAATCTTAGATACTGTACAGTTAAAAGTGAATCACAATTATAATTATATTTGCATTGTGTCATTCAAGAAAATATCCATACCTCTCCCACAGAAGGGATTTTTCTAAGACTCCCCCCCCCTCAACTTCTCTCGAAATTCGATATACAGTCATTTCTTTAATTCTTTTGGTCTTATAGACCCCTCCCCCAGGAAATTCCAATCCCTTCTGTTGGAGGAGTAAGGATATTTTCTGGAACTGCACATTCCATACAGATGTAATACATGTATACCCATGTTATATGTAGTTTTAAAAAGCTAAAGAAATTATATTTTATTTTCAGAGCAAACCTGTGATAGTGAAGGGCAAGCAGACAACTTCTGCTGAAGACAGAATAGCAAGTTGTCTTGCAGCGAGAGAAACAGAAACATTTTATGCATCTTTATTAGTCTGGACAGTAATCCTTTCAATCATGACTTATTATCATCTGGCTTCAGCGCATCTACCATTGCTTCTGGTTATCTTTCCATTAGTAGTGCGGGTTTTTATATGGGAGACCTTCCTCGCAACGAAGATAGCTCATCGAAAGCTAGAGACATTTGCGTTCATGTATTTCCTAGCAATCCTAATACCAGTTCAGTTCTGTACTTATATAACGATTGGAGTGCTTGATGTTTTTGTCCCAATCATGGGTCGAGCTGGAACTGAAACACCTCCAGATGCCTTTATAGCTGTACTGTGTTCCTTTGCTGTTGTAATGTTAACTTCTTATGTGGTAAGTACATGCAGGTCATCTTCAGTTGATTTGCATTTGAGTTTGAATTTAGAGCTGGGGCAGATACAGGATTTTAGAGAAGGGGGCTCAAGATAGAGTCTGTCAAGGGTGGACCCCCAAAGGGGGGTCCAGGAGCATGCTCCTCCAAAAATTTTTTGAAAACTCGAAGTCCTCAGAAATGTGATTTCCAGCATTCTGAGGCCAAGTTAGCATGAACCTCCCCATAATAGTTAAAACACCTCCCTTGGGATAAAAGGTCAAATAAAAATGTAAGAGCTCAAAAGCTGGGAATTCCATATGCACATGTATTAAACAACTCCTGACCAACTGTGGTCTAATCTATAATAAATTAAAAATGAATCTGAGGCAGCAATGAAAAGGATTTCATCTTTGGTAACAAATTATAGTCTTGGAAATTATCCTCGGGGACTTGGGACCATGTAAAAAGGACGAGGGTGCTCATCATACCTTTTAGGGGTTTAAAAAGCAGGTTTGGAACCTCTTAGGGTTTTCAGCCTCAAATTGTCTACAGCAGGAGCTTTCGTGGTACTTTTAGCGCATTGAGCCGAAGAAAGTCAGTGTCATATAATGTGTTGCATTTGAATTGATACCTCTTAGAGGTGAAAAAAAAATTTCAAACCACTCACACAAAACAGGATTGTAATACCTCTCAGGGGTTCTTTTCAAAATTTTTGACAAGCACCCCTGTCCTTTTCATAAAGGAGTTGGCCCCTCCTCCATCGGGGAAGATCATAAAGCCTGATAAGATATTGGCTTCAGGCAAAATTCTCCCAAGAATATTTACAGTATATATAATTATGAGGAATGGCAAGGAGAACTGAACTGCTGAGCTTAATCCGAAAAGGTTTTGTTACATGACGGTATAATTTAAAATAATAAAGTTTAACTTGATTCTTCTTGTCTTCAGGTTAGTACTGTGTATATGATGGGCAGTCTTAAACTTCCAGCAACTTTTCTGATATTTGTATCTGCCCTTGCACTTTTGACGTCTCTCTTAGGGCTTTCATTTCCTTATTCAGCTGCCAATCAATGCCCTAAGAGGGTTTTCTTTCAGGTAAGAATTGTTACTAATGTAATATACAGTATCAAACATGAGAGACACTGTTTCGTCAGTATATCCAAACACCGAGAAGAGAGTTGCAAATATGACGGGCAGTGGAGTATTTTTGACAAAATCCAAGGTGTTTGGATAGCTAATGAAACAGTCAGTCTTGAGTGTTCGATATATGATCTCAATTGAAACAAAAACTAAGGAGTAAATGGTGAAGAAAAATCGTGAAAATCTATGTTAATTAAGGCCAGGTATCCAAACCTCCATTACGGTACCGTCGTGATTTTCTTTGGTTTAACTTGATGAATAATTGATGAGTTTGAAAAGGCAGGTCAACTGTGCAAAAAGAGGTATTAAAAGGCTTAGAGCTGTGGAAAACTGTAAAAACCCTGTGTGGTTCTGGTCAATCGCTAGCTATGGATAATACTAACAGCTAAGGGTAATTGGGAAGGCCAGGGATGGCACAGTGGTGAGAGTGCTAGCCTCCCACCAATGTGGCCCAGGTTCGATTCTGGCCTGGTGTCATATGTAGGTTCAGTTTGTTGTTGGTTCTTGCTTTGCTCTGACAGTTTTTTTCTGGGTTCTCTGGTTTTCCTCCTGCCACAAAAACCAACACTCTAAATTCCAGTTTGACCAGGATAGAGAAGCCGCATGAAAACCAGCTAAGGTTGATGCGGCTTCCTCTCTAAAAATTGTTATCTATTTTTTTACCAAATAGAAGATGGTGTTCTTTGTTTTCTAAGAAAATAATGCATGCTTCAGGTCTAGAAAAACTGCTGGTGACAGCATTTTTCATAGACCTCAAAAGAACATTACCAGTAATTGTTTTCTTAGAGAACACAGAACCCTGTCTTCTATTTGGTTTAGAATGTGCATGTGGCATGTAAAAGCGAAAGAATTTACATAAGAAAAGGGGCAGTCATTGTGTGTGGGCGTGAGTGAGATGAAAGGGCTACCAATATTCTTAAAGGCCTTTCAATGCTGTTCACAAAAACAAACGAAGATAAAATGTAGAAATTGCATTGGTTAAAGCTTTGACAAGTAAACAAAACAAATTTAACTCAGTGCAGTCACCATTTCTTGATACATGTATCTTCCTAATGGCCGCAACACAATAATATCTGGGTTATATGCACTCTATAATAATTATTTCCAGCTGTGCGTCTAAATTAATTGATAAAAAATTCATGTTAACTGTTAAATCAGCCTTTGTTTTTGTCTTTGCTCTAGCATATATCAAGAACATTTTACAACAATGAAGAACAAGTGATTCTAGAGGATTCTGGTGTCTGGATCACTCCGCTGGATTATCTGGGAATTAAGTCATTCAGTGATGTGCCCATATTTAACAAGGCATTACCTGCACCACAAGAAGGAGTTTACGGAGGTTTTCCTTATTATCTACCCTTGAGGCATGTTGTAAGGTACAGTACTTATATGTTACCTTTAATAAAATCCGAGATACTGATCTTTGATGATTTTACAGTGAACCATTGCCTCTTGGCAAAGGTTTTGACTTAAAATTTTTGACAACTTTTTTCCTAGCAACTTTTTGGCAACATTTTCATTGCGGATCCATTCACCTGTAAGTGCCGCTGTAAAGATTTGCCCCGATTTTAGCCCAAATAGGACAGTGTACACGTCATGCTTGTAATTGGATGTAGTGTACGCTTCAATAGTCTCCTTTTTCGGTGCATTATGGTTAAAACACAATCAACTGTTAAATATTTATCAAGACGTAAAAAAACCTATGGTTATAG
The DNA here is from genome assembly GCF_964199315.1 of Orbicella franksi. NCBI lineage: Eukaryota > Metazoa > Cnidaria > Anthozoa > Scleractinia > Merulinidae > Orbicella > Orbicella franksi. The sequence continues at coordinate 9,975,736 of NC_138158.1, read as the reverse complement.
TCATCAAATTGTGTTACAGTTTTGATTAATTGGTAACAGGACTTTAATTCTGTCACTCTGTAATCATACCAGGTCTCGTAATTTTAAAAAATTTGGTAACCACTCGTTTGATTACAGACTGAATTGGATGCCACTCAGTCCTATTACTATTACTAAGACATGAACTATTTGTTGTAATCAGAAACTCTTGGTATCTGCCTGGCCCTGCCCCTCAAGTCACAACATCACCATTGGAAGTGAAAATATTAACTAGAGAACAGCACAGCCAAGTTTATACTTTTAAATTCTTAATATCAGGTTAGTTTAGTTCAGAGTGTCTTCCAATTATCACCAATTGTTTTGATGAGATAATAATTTTTATCGGCATTCCCTATTTTTGTCTCGGAGGGGACAATTCAATTTTGGATAAGGCTTGAATCTCTTCCTTCAAAGAAAATCAGGGAGAAATAATAAACTTACACAGTCTAAGTAAAGAAGTAAATGTCCTGACAGTTTTTACTAGATTCCTCTCAAGATAGATCTATCATGGTCATTTGTGAATGTCCCCTCTGTGACAGCCAAATAGGCTGCAATGATTAATTAATGATAATTTATGCCATGAAATCATTCCGCTTGCAACAGAAAAGTACAATTCCATAACAATCTGTCTTGTAATCAGTCTAGAAATACAGTTACATCGTCCTTTAAGTCGCTTTATGTCTCAAGTACTGTGGAATTACCTTTTAAATAACAATAACTTCCGTCCAACTAATCAATCGATCTCAGTCAAAATTCTCCTGACTGCCATTTCTGCATTTTGTGACATTGTGAGGTTGAGAGAAGTTAGCTTTAACACTGTTTTCAGACTTAGCTAAGTGGCATATTGAGCCTGGTTCCCAGAATGACACTGGGGTTTCATTACTGCTACTTTCTCACTAGCTTGCTTTTGCTTGCTTGTGGTCCGTAAAAGCTGTTGAAAAGTTAAGGAAGTTGCATGGCAATCATGCTTTGATCATCCTGATTATTCAGTCATTCTGAAAATTGGAGGAGGCATTTTTTGGCTTTCCTGCATGTTCGTACTATTAGATATGAGTAACCTGGTGCCTGTGTTAGCCTATTAAATAGTTTTTTTTTTTTTTACTTGAGACCTTCTGCTACTGGATAAACATCCAAGATTCCACCCAAAAAGTTCATAAACATTGACAAATCATGGGTCTACAGAGATCCAAGGACACACACTGTACGATGTCTCTGATCGGTTACAAGTCACAATTTTCAGTTCTATTTGTAAGTAATTGGTGCCTTGCGTAAACCTCAAGGGCAAGGGCTACAAGACCATCACCAAACAAAAGATTTCACGAGCAACACAGTACTGTAGCTTTACACGTTCATCACCCATCTTGGTACCTTCCTTAGCCACTAGTAGCCTGACCCAGAGTCCACTTCGCGTGGTCGTGAACATAGAAATTAGGTGTTCAAACGTTTTCAAGATAAAAGCATGAAAAAAGTGTACAGAGACACCATCAATTTTCAGTGACAAACTTAATTCATTTTGATTTGATAAACAAGCGCTACTATACTTGCAGTCCCAGAATAAAATTACTCATTGTTAAAATTAATAAAAACATCTAGCAATCATTGGTGTATGATGTGACAATTATAATTTAAAGCATTCATTCATGAACTTTAATTCATTTTGTATATAACTTAGGTCCCGATCACATGACTGTTTATTTATCGCCCGCAAGTGGAGTGGATCTGCTGACGTCATCTCTTGGTCCACTGTACCCAATTGAAGACCAAAATGGCGAAGACAGAGTGACGTACTTTATTTACTATTCTCATGGTACTGATGTTGGACCCTGGGAGCTATCACTTGACCTAGTGGTGAGTCATATATTGAAAAACACCTCGAACAAGTGCCACATATGCAGATGAAACAGTGACCATTCAGATAAAAGCCAGTGGAGTATCATTTTTATTTTCCTTTTACATCATTCTTTTCTTTTTGCATTCTTTTTTTTTCCTTTTTTCTTTCATTCATTTTCCTCTTGCCTGTTTGTCTTCTTTCTTACTTCCTTTCTGGCCTCCCTTTCTCTCTCGCTGCCTCCCCTCCCCAGGCTTCTTTTCCTCCCTTCCTCCTTCCCTCCCTCCTTGCCACCTTCCCCCTCCTTGGCTCCCTCTATGTCTTCCTGCCTTCCTTCACCCTTTTGGTCCTTCCTGCCTTCCCTCCTGCCTTCCCTCCTGCCTTCCTTCCTGCCTTCCTTTCTACCTTCCTTTCCGCCTTCCTTCTTTCTTTCCTCCTACTTTCTCCCTGCCTCCTTTCTCCCTTCACTACTTCCTTCCATCCCTCCTTCCTTCCATCTTTCCTTCCAACATGTACTTTCTTTGCTTGTTTACACCCTGCCTGTTTTTCCGTATATATGGTCTAAACCCCACAGGATTATCCCACTGCTGTACCAGCAACAACGTTAAAAAATTATCAATTATCACATTTCAGGCACAGGGGAAACTTCCAGCCAAGAGCAGTCTGCTAGACTTTGCTGTTGCAGCCCAATACCTTCATGGCAAGGATTCATCTTCACCTTTCCTAGAAGAAGTCATACAAAATACACCAGACTGGGTCTTCGGTAATCACTGGGTTGACGCATACAAGAGCTGGTCATTCACCGCATAACCTCATCATATACCTCTGTTGGCATTTTATGACAACGAATGTTCAATAATTTTATTATGATTATAAAACTGCATCAGTCAATGCAACTTCAATCAGTTCCAGACACTATTATTCACACTGATCGGATGGGCGCTAAGATATTGGTACCTACGTTCTGAAAACTAAAGAGGGAAAGTGTTCTGGTTAAAAGATGAGCAAACCATTCAAATTTTGAGTGTTCAACTGAATGGAAGAAATCATACCACCTTAACCTCCCCTGAATAAACTGTTTTATGCAAATAACAGTCATTTAACGAAATTGTACCCTATACCCCAGGGGGGTACTCCCAAAAAAGTTGGGTGGGGGTGTGCGGCCCACTTTCCAAACCCCTTACGCTATTTATGACCAAAATCTGCGATTTTTGCTACCCTTCTATGACCTGGCCAAAAATTCGAAACCCTATTTATGACTGTTGCGGCTGACACACTTTCCCTAAACATAAGTTATGAAGGGCTTTTGTTGACGGTCTTATTGATGAAAAAGTAGTTTCTTTTAAGAAACATACCCAATTCAAGACTAGAGTGCTAAAACCATACCCTATTTAAGACCAAAATGGCCAAAATTGAGTCCCTATTTATGACCAAAACGGCTGAAAAACCCTACCCTTTGGGGCCGCACATACCTAGCTAGCTAAGTGCAGTGCTTGTATAGCTAAGTGCATGATCACTATAAATAAGATTTACATTTTTTTTTTGTCCATATAAGGGAGTACTCCCCCCCCCCCCCCGGCCTATACCTGTAGTAATTTGGAATGTCACTGTTTTAATCCTCAGACGTGGGCAAAAAGATATTCCGTTTAGCAAATGGTGTTAGCTAATAAATTGTTCAGAGAAAGCGTCTGAAGTGTTCAGAAACAGGAAACAGCGAGCATTGGAACAGTTAACAGTTATGAAAAACAATGAACCTATAGATCGTTTTCCTGTGACGTCATTTTTTTCTTCAATCGAAAACTAAAGAGCCCCTAAAGGTTTTATCCTCATCAGGTATAAGAGGGGGGCAAATGTATATCTGTTTACAATGTTACAGCTCAATAGTGTGCTTCGTTTGAAAACCTGCGTATTTTGAATTTCAGAGTTACAGCGGTACGTGACACAGAGCTACAGTCGCATTTGTCGAAAAAACATATACCTATCTCATGATTTTTAACTTTTTTTGAAGTTAGATCATTAGGAAAAGTGCTTATGTAAATGTTTGTTTGTTCAATACAGATAATCAGTGGCTTAGGTAGCTAAAATAAGTTCCAGATGTTTACACTATTTTGCGGCCGCCATGTTGGTGGACCACAGAGGCGCACCAACATGGCGTTTCCATACTAAGTTCTGTAAATTTCTACGAAACATTTCGACAAATATCTGCAGACTGGGAAAACACACAAACCTAAAACTTGGAGAAGTGTATTCTCTATCTATTTCCTGACTTTATTTCTTGACTTTATCCACTGAATGGTTTTCGATTTATTTTTTTATTGCGTGACAGTGAAAACGATCTATAGTAAATAGGTTCAAGTAACTACACCAAAGTGATATGATATTCTTTATGGATCACTGTTGTTCTCCAAAGACATGGAGATACTTGAAATTATTTGAAGGAACTTTGAAAATCGTAAAAAATGTTAGGTTATTTTGTCTTTAACAACAAAAATTATTACAAGTAATACCCTCTAGCTAAGCCATTCAAAATCCAATTATATAACTCTCTAAGTGAAAATAAATGTAACTTAGGTAGGTCATGTTTTAACGGTAATATAATGTATTGAATCATCACTGAGAAATGGTTTTGATAAAAGCCGGTTCACCTAAAACAACAACGGAGATTTATTTTTGGGTGCATTATTTTAGAGTAAATTCAATTATTATAGTGTAGTCGCCTTACCATCACCTAAAATAGCTGGAGTGAAACGTCCGTGAATAGGATATATCCTGTCCTCAGCCTTTTCTCGATGATCACTGCCTAGTCCCCAGTCGTCCGCAGACAAGCACAGTGCGGCGCGGGCAAGTGCGCGGAGAGGACAAGGAAAGATAGTAGTGAGAGAAATTTTCTTCTACTCGTCTATAGCCATTCGCGCTTCGCGCTCGTTGTAAACTTTCTCGCGATTCGCTCTATACTAGCTCAGGGTTTTTTCCTCCTGCGCAAGTCTTTTTAGGACACACCGCGGTAATCCAGCGAAGACCATTTCTAATACTCAAATTGAACATAAACCAAGGTCAAAATAAACTCGGACCTACCGTGAAACAACTCCAGTTGTTCAAAATGTGACTTGAACCCGCGACCTTCCGAGTTGCCAAGATGGACGGTATCTTTGATCACAAAAGAGCAGACGTTTGCAAGACATGTCTCCTTGCATTGGTTCTTAAACACTTGAAACGGATACGCACGACCTCTTGTCTGCGAAGATTTTCGGAAAATCCAAGAAGCTGTTAAGTTGTTAACGCTGCAGTCAAGAAAGGCACGATGGGAACAATAGGACTACACGGAGGGGGTGCTCCCATTTAATAATATATAGACTTAGCCAAGCCTAAAAGCGGAGCTCCTGGAGGCCCTGATTAAGCTAACCCGGGATAAGCGAGAATTTTGTTTTGAGTTTTGTAACTTTGCGGTGAGGTTTTCTGTTTATATTGTTTGACCTTCTGTTTTGAGTTTTAATATTCTCAAACTACACAAAACAAAAATTAGTGAAGAACATTTGTACACCCTCCAAACAACCCGGTCCTGATTAACAAGTTAACCTGACATAAGCATGTGATCCAATTGAAAACCAGTACTTGGTCAACGATCAACTTTAAGAAACACGTGACCTCGATGAGATCCGAACCTGAGCCCGCGATTCGGTCACGTGCTACTGGTCAGCATTTATCTTGTTTTGACAGCTGTCAATTGACCGTAACATGGATGATCAATATCAAATATGTAAGCAGTAAACCAAGGCTGTATGCCTCGATCGACCTGTAAGTTAGAATATGGCCGCCACTCGACGTCGTCGTTGGGCGCACGCTCCCGTGATCCATACCGCTAGCCAAATTGACCATGAAAAAAGAGTTCAGTGGGTTTCTATTTCTATGTATAGACCCTTACCATAAATGGCGGCGATATTTAAAGAACAATACTTATACATCCTAAGCCTCACAACCATGTGAAAAATCCTTTGTCTGGAAACATAAGGACGAGGCTAAGAATGTATGAAGTATTGTCATTCAAATTTGGGCGCCATTTATGCAAAGGGTCTATGCATGTGGTTCTGTTCCTCTAGTTATGGGGCTCCGCTTGGTGACCGTTTGGGCCGCCGGAGCTCCGCTAAAATACGGGGGTGTTGGTCGTACCTTTTAGGGGTTAAAAACGCGTTTGGTACCTCTTGGGGTGTTCATTCTCAAAAGATCCACAGCGGGAGATTTCGAGGACCCGTTATAGTATTGAGCCGAAAAAAATATTACAGGAGATAATGTGTTGTTTCAGATTTGTTACCTCGTAGAGGTGAAGATATTTTAAGCCGCGCTCACAAAGCAGGATCTTGATGCCAACTTCTGGTTTTTGATTGTGAGGCCACGAGTGTTGTCTGCCATTTATCTTCTCTTGTAATTTGGAATAAGCGATAATTATGGTTTCACTGTTAACCTCTTCTCATCGTGAGTAATGATAGCAGTCTTAAAGAGGTGAGAATTAATCCTGTGAGTGATCATGTGATAAATACCTCTTACTAACCGAGTTCGAGGGCCGTACTGTAAGTTACGGACCGAGTTTTTTTCCCCATCGATTTATGGCCCAAGCGGGCCACAAATCGAAGGGGGAAAACGAGGATCCGTAACTAACAGTACGGACCGAGAAAACTAGGTTAGTAAGATATTTATTATATCGCTACTGTGTACCTGACGGGTTTGGGAACGATTTCTGTTCACGCAGAACGGCTTCAAATTTCTGACGCCCCTCGAAAGCCCAACGAGTCAGTTTGAAATTGCTGTTAAGTGACTCTTAAGTCGTTTGCAGATTTTAATACACAATTTCAAGCATTGAAGCAAGATTTCTGTAGAAAACCATATGAGGAAGAGATTCATCATGGATAAATCCCCCGGGATAAATCCAGTCCCTGGATTTATCTCGGGGGATAAAAGAAGGCCCAAACAACGGGTTAAATTCACATGTCGACCAAGTTCCTGATTTGCGCGTTTATGCACTGAGATGCCGTTGTTGGGAACTAGTCCCGAGACCCCTCTCGGTCCCGGAATCCGGGACATAGATTGTGTATGTGAGGAGATCGCACATGGCAGAAATACAGTTTCTCTTGCTGTTAATACCTCGTCTGTTCCTTGCTTCTCGTGGCACGCAGCGCTAGACTCCGTCGAGGTCCATAAATTCGCACAAATAAGAATAAAAAATGAAATATCCCTCATATCCCTACCACTTCCCTAGCACCCCTAGTCAAATGAAAGACCATGAAAGCTAAAAACATTCAACTGAAAGGACAAAATGCAAAGTAGAAAACTGTTCACACTCGGTCTAATGGAAAGGAAAAGTCTGCATACGAGCCAAGTGGCCCATCAGGCCGGAGCTTATCCCGGTTTCTGTAGCATGAAGCGAATAGGGGTATTTCTACTCCCCCCTGGATGGGATGCTAGTCCATCGCAGGGTTACCCCTAGCATTATAGGTCGCTGGCACCCATTTATACACCTGGCTGGAGAGAGACACTATGAGAATTAAGTGTCTTGCCTAAGAGCAGAAAACAATGTCTCTGGCCAAGGCTCGAACCCGGACCGCTCGATCCGGAATCGAGCGCTCTAACCATGAGGCCACCGCGCCTGCACGCTCAGTCTAATGATTCTAAGCAATATTTAGCTAACTACATCAACTTGAATTGGAAAAGAGTTAATGAACTGCCCTAGCGAATTCGGAAAATTGACGTCTCCACCGTTAGCCCACTGTGGGAGCAAACCCGCCATAATGATCTTCTTTTCACAAAAGAAGTATTAATGCTCGCGTAATTTCAACTGCCAATTTCGCTAGAACATTTCAATTAGTTTACAGAAAGAGTACCACATCTGAAATTTCCTTGTGACAGCAGAGGTTGTCCCCAAGAGCTGATAATTAACAGTTATTCTTTGAGATCGAGGTGAATATTATGCCACTATTCACATCGATTTCAAAGAATAGTTGTTTCAGTGTATACACACGAAGTGATCTTAACAACAGAGGAAAAGGAAACCATTAAAAGACGATTTAATTGACCTCTCATTTCATGGGTGGAAAACGTGCAAGCGACACGAAGCATGCGCGAAACTATTCACAGATTCCACCCAGCGTCTTCGTTCCCCTTGACCAGCGGTCGGGAAATGCCCTCGTTTCGTTAAGCTAGCATGCGTAGTAAGGGCGCAGCAAGGAAGAAAACTCGAGGTACGAAACTCCTCGTTACAAGCTAATATCTAGGTCATAAGCACTTCATCGCAAGTGAAAACCAGCCTTAAATGTTTCAATGAACTGATGAGTGCGTGTAAACAGGGGAAAGTTTCCAACAACAATAGACCGTATTTGTATTCTCGGTATTGGACTGGAACTAGCTTGCAATTGAGGCTCATGCGGGGAATATCATTAAAAAGAGATTAATGTCATTTGCATTTGAAAAGACTCCCCACGTTAGCCTCGGTTGCAAGCTAGTTCCAGACCAATACCGAAAATACGAATATGGTCTATTCAAACCGAGATGCGTGAACATAAATAGTAATTAACAGGCAGAAAGTTAATTAAAAATCGTTACTTAAGGTGGCCGAACACAGTTTTCAAGGGCCTATGCCTAATTCACCATTACTTTTAAGCTATTTATGCTTTGGCGCTCGTTTTTTGCAAGAGTCAAGGTTAACCACAGAAAAGTTTATTCTCGCATTTTGGCTAAGGTGTGTGCTGTTGCCATGGCGACGGGGCTGGTTAAAAACAAGGTTTAAAAAATGGTTTTTGCTTATTTAAAAAAATCCAGTGGTTAGATTTTTTTCATCTTTTGCCTACTACGAATTGACATTAAATCCCTTCTGTCAACACTGTTCTAATAAAATTTTGACATAGGCGATTTTCGTAATTCGCCGTAAATCGTTTTCACCGCATGTTCTGTATTATTAAAAATTCTCTGTGTCAAAATTCATATTTTTTGCGATAGATCATTCACGTGGTTTCTGTACTATTTTTTTGCCAAATTTCTTGAAATTCTAACGACTGAATCGTCAGAAATCCGCAAGTTTCAGCAAAAGCAATCGGTCTCAATTTTTCGAGCAACTGCGCATGCGCTGCATTTAACTGGGTTCTTTCGGTAACAAAGAGAAAGCTGAGAATTGCTGGTTTCTTTGCGTCGTTACCTTTTCTAACACATCTTTGTAATAAAAGATTAAAGCCATCAATACACTACGTTCAATAATAGAGAAAAAAAATAGGACAGATAGTGCGAGTGTTGAGTAAATAAAATGATCGCTCTTTGCAATCCTTGTGCGCGCGCTCAATTGCATCAGCAAAAGCGCGCGCGAAAACTGTGTTCGGCCACCTTAAAAGAAATTAAATTAGAGTCCTACTAAAACAATTACATTATTCCTTCTCGAATTCAGAGGACTATCGCCTCATTGTTAAAACCTGGGACAAATTAATTTATTTCCACACTGTAATTGTTTTCCCAACACTTTCAACTTGAAAAGCATTAACCAGTAACACAAAAAATAGCAAATAATTGATTGTGCTCATAAATTTCTTTATTTCTTCTCGGAGGTGAAAGTTATTGGCGAGTCTAACAGCTTTTGGATTTAAATTTCTAAGCACCTTCTGCAACCTTCTTTCTTTTTGTTCAGTCGTTATTTAATTTGCTTATGATAGTTAACAGGACAGCTCTCATATCAGTAGTAAAGGTTAAATTAAAGTGGTTGTACATAGTTTGCTCGGCCTATAAGTTTCTTGAAAGCTCGTCGATATTCTCTGCTTCTAGCGCAGTAAATCACGGGATTAAAAACTGAAATGCAGAGCACAAGAGTTATCGTGAAAGACTCTATGGCTAAAAACGTATCAGGTGAAATTGTATGAGATCGCGAGACAATTCTAAATAGTGACATGGGTATACAACACAACAAAACAACTCCGATCACAAATGATGTAGTCTTTAAAGCTTTCTTCTCCTTCAAAAACTTCGCCTTGGCAGACTGAGTCGTGAGTTTTCCCGCTATCCGTGTACGAGCTTCGTGATAACTAGCAATGCGGCAAAAAATAATTATAAAAATGGCCAGGCATATTACAAACCCTTGAGAATAGTAGTTTAAAATGTCAAGCTTATAAATAGAAAAGAAAATTATGAGGACAACCAGCGACCACACTAAAACAACACTAAAGATTAATCGGCGTTTGGTGACAATATCATGGTATTTAAAGGGGAATTTTATCGATATGTACCTCTCGATGCTTATCAACGCCAAATATTGTAATGCGCTAATAACGGAAGTTCGAATGAAGCGTCTTGCAGCGTATGCAATGGCGCAAAAATCTGATGCGGGGCTGCCAGTGAGGCGGTAGATTATTTCAGCAATGAAGAGTGGTTGTCCCAATGCTCCAGTCATGATGTCCGTTCCTGCCAAACAGGCCAACAAAACATTGTATCTGCTTCTCAGCTGAGGTGTAGTCTTGACAGCAAATATGACTAAGACGTTGAGAAATATCGTTAATGGAGACACGAGCAGATTGACGATTGTTAGCGATACCAGAGCAACAGACATTTCGCTAGTAAGAAACGTTGGACGCCATTCCGGGACAGAGACACCACTGGAAGCGAACTGACTGCAATTTGGCGAGTGAGATGAAGAATTCATTTTTTCAGTCTCAAATCTCAATGTCTTTTTGAGATATTTTGTTTTTCATTCGTAGGGACAGATGTCAAGACGTGGAAAATTCTTCCAATACTTATCGCTCTAAGCGTGGAAAGCAAACGATTTAACTGATGCGTTCGAACGCAAGGCCTTGTTTAATATCTTCTCGCTCCGGACTGCACTTCAGCAAAGTTCAAACGAATTTAATAATTCTGTCGGCTGATTTGAAGGTATTAGTTAATCGCATTTCATTGAATTGTCCTGATGACGTAAAAGCAGTAGCGTCAGATCTTCTCCGTCTTTTTTTAATTAAAATGCGCCGAAAACCCCAAGATATGTCATAGGCATATGAATAGATAGTCCACATGTATTAATAGATAGATAGATAGACCCGTGTTTGTTGATGCAACGTTCGTTGATATTTTACGTCAGTTGTAGCGATGGTTGCATGATCGCATGGAAATCACTCCCCCGAGAGTAATCGAGTTCAAAAGTAATAAATAATACCAGAACTTATTTTTTTTCCAAGAGGGCACGGTAACGAATCCTACAATCTGATTGGTTCTCAGCGCTGCCCAGGTCAGCAAAGCGTGGTATTTGTTTCTTAGTTGAGGTGTAGTCTTGACAGCAACTATGACAAAGACGTTGAGAAATATCGTCAATGAAAACACCAGCACATTGACAATTGTTACCGATATCAGAGCAACAGTCATTTCGCTGGTAAGAAAGTTTGGACGCCATTCGGGGAAATCAAAACCTTTGAGATGATAATCACAACTGAGTGATTAAGATGAGGAACTCATTTTAGTCAGTCTTAAATCTCAATGAGTACTGAGTTGTTTTGGGTGCTCTTTGTAGAAGCAGACGTGTTGACATAGAAACATCTTCCAATACTTATTTGTGGTCTCTGTGTAGCATGTAGCGCAACTGGCGAATAACGGATGCATTTGAACTCGACCTTCTCGTCCGAACATGTTAAGATAATGCTGTCGAGATTAAATTGCAATTGCGATCGGGCCTGCTTACGTCTGAGAAGCCGTAGTGTCAGCTTTTATATGCAGATTATTACATTTGGATGTGGAGTGTTCAAGTCGAGAATTGCGAATCGGAAAACACATATAGAAAATGCACATAAATAATTAAGTGAAATCATTGTATTGTAAAAGAAATGGGGTGATTAGAAAAATAACTGCATCACTCTACTCGTCGAAGCTTGGCAGTACAATCTCTTTATATTTGTTTGGCAAGGCCTTTAACGTTTTTGGGTTTTATCTACACCGTAACATTGGTTTTCCCTCTTTTATAAAGTGCTGAAAAACACAACTTATCTCGAGATCCCCAACTAACTAAACGCCTCGAAGAGAATTTTTAGAGAAAGAAAATTCATTTTTACTCTAGTAGAGGATTTTCCATCTGGAATTGGAACGCGTGCGGAATCCCTCGCAAGAAATTAACAGTGTTGCTTATTAGTTTCTTGGGTACTTCACGGTATTTTTTACGAATGATTACAATAGTTTAGGTCTTCAAATTGAGAATTAGGAGACAGAAAAACACAAACAGGAAATTAATGCTATTAATGAATTAATATGCAAGCCAAAGAAATGTATTCTAAAGAAAATAGATTGATTAGAAAAATAACTGCGTGTTTACTCGTCAGAACCGACTAGGAAGGTCTAAGCAAAGTTTCGTGTATTTAAAGTTTTAAAATCATCCTTACTAATTTCTCTTGCCAACAAGTCCAACAATTTCTTCGCAATTTTTTTTAAGAAAAGGAAGGTAAATTATATGTGTTCGGCTTGTTCAAATGCTGCGCAGAAGTTAATTACAGTGGGCGGCTTTGTATATTTAAAAACAGACGGTTCGCTGAAGGAAATTTCAGCTGCGAGGAAAAGCAAAGAGATTTTCTAGATTGACAATTACTGTTTTTCGCTCGTCCTGGTTCGCGCTCTTCAAGCTCAAAATTTTGTTTGTAGTTTGAGAGTAAAATTGGGTTACGATATTTATTTTCCCCTTGTACTTTACTAATTCTTTTAAACTTTCCCCTATAACATTGATCGAAGAAAAGCTGGCGTAAATTAAAACCAATATTGAGAGACATGAATAGAACTTTAAAATAGGAGAAATATTCGATTCCTTGATAATTTTTTGGGCGATTATCAATGTGAAGCAAAGCAAACAAATAGTGCAGTGTATAACTGAACTATTCCTTGATTCATTGACGAGATTTCACTCTGATTTCCATCCGTAAAGATTTTTAGAAAACACGCTGTAACAACGGGCGCGTTCAAAGTCATTCCGCTAATTCTCAAAAGAAACACAAAACAAGCAAGAGCTGTTATAATGACAGCCCGAGGAAAGATTATATCTTGGTAATCGAAGTAAACGAGTGATTTTCCGTTCATTTCCTCAGTCGCAAATGTTTCTAAAAATTTAGCTGAGAAACCATTTCCTTCGTGTTTCTATCGAGTTAAAGAAACACTCGTTAATTTTGGAAGCCTGACTTGAAAAAGTTGTGGAAACACTCGCCTTCAGCTCATGGACCCTCATAATTTGTCGTTCTCTCAAAATTCCACTCGTGTATCTATAATACGGAAAATGTTTTCTTTTTCTTAAACAAAATCCGAGTGAAAGGAAGAAGGGGAGAGCCACAAAAAGAAAGAGTTGAGAAATCCTTGCGGTTTACCCTAAGACCTGCCGACCGTGGCTGGCTAATCAGAAAGATAACTAGCTTGATTCTCAAGAATTTTTTTACATAGGCTTTGAGTTAAGTTTTCCGAGGTAGTTTGGAGGTTATTTTCCGGGATGTTGTGTGATATGGCGGGGTATCAAACCTGACTGGTAAAAGTATCCAGCCTTATCTCAAAGCTTTCCATTGCATAACCGCAAATTTTCGTTTTGAAAACCGTCGCGCTAAGGGAAAATGTGTTAAAAGAAAATTATAAATTATAAATGCATGCATCTGTTATGTAATCAGTCTAGCAAACCCTTAATTACTAAATATAAAAAGCTGCCCACTCCAGACCAGTGCTAATGGAGTGTCTATTCTGACAATCTTCTGAACAGCCCGAAAACAGCTTAAATTTACTTAGAGTATTTTGAGCTAGCTACCAAAAGAAATTTAAAAAAAGATCTGTTAGGTTGTTGTTACTTTTCTTAGAATTTCCTCTTTGCCGCTGACGATTAAGCCTGTAGTTAATTTCCTAATTAACCTACCTTATAACATGAAATTTTCGCGACACGTCGATTTCGCGAATTTCGCGATTTAAAGAAAGTCGCGAAATTTAAGTGACGCGAAAATCAAATGTCGCGAAATTAACATGATGCGAAAATTAAGTGACTTACATTACGTCAATAATTAAAAAAGCGACTTTATTACCATTACACACGTTTATAACAATCATTTTGAACTATTCTGTGGTAATGTTTTGGTCCTCTTCATCACTACTGCTTTCCGTCTCCACTCCAGGTAGCACTGCTTTTGTACAATCCTCAAACTGTCCATTTACTGGCTCCTTGTAGTGCTGTTCCACTAGTTGCTTAAACCTTTCAATTGCCTTGTAGACACTGTGAGAACATTTTTCTTGTCACTGTTTACATAATCAGTTGCGTTTCTGTTTATTTGGACGTTGTTGATTAAGTTTTTTGATCAAATTCAGGGACATCTTAAATAACACTGACAAAGAAATATAGTGTGTCTCAGTCAAAAACGCGAAATTAAAGTGAGTCAAAATGCAAAATTTTCACAAAATCGCGAAATTAAGGTGTCGCGAAATATGCGAACCTCAAAATCGCGAAATTAACGTGTCGCGAAAATTTCATGTAATAAGGTATTTTTCAACAATACACCTATTTGATCTGCCTATTAATAAGATTTTTCTTCATGTACATGTTTTCGCAATTCATAATTCTTGACCTGAACACTTGACAATCCATTGTAACCAGTGAGTCGCGGCAGAAAATGCATTAAAGTCGCCCCCAAAAAACGAATCACTTTTCCAGTAACATTGCTCTTTTCTTAAAGGCTGGTTTCCATATGATCGCAGACGATCGCAGACGATCGCGGATCGCAAATCGCAGATCGTAAACGATCGCAAAGCGAGTTGTTTCCATATAATCGCAGACGATCGCAAGCGATCGCAGAGCCGACTGTTGCATACATTTCGGACAGCGGAACTGTCAAAATTACACGCGTGTTGTGCTGGCGGGAAATCGCAGCAAACAATATGGCGGACGTCGAGGAGGAAATTTCGCTGCAAACAAATTTATTTCTTCTTTTAGTCAACCTATTTTGAAATTCTCTTGGCACTGCATCTCGCCCCGATCCAGAAGGTAGCGTTTTCAATCGCTTCAGATAACGACCATACGCAGTTCTTATGTTGCGGAATTTGACCTCCGCCTCAGCCGCCGATAAATTAAATTTCTCCCCGATTTTTTCCCAGCAGTTGGCCTTTTCGTTTTTGTCTTTGAAATCTTTACTGTTACGGTGGTAAACCCAATGATATCGCGCAACTTCCTCCATAAATTTCTCGTTACTAACGTTACCTTGTTCAACGCCAGCCATGTTTACAACAAATAAGCGATTGCTTTGTTGCAAAGAAGCGTTGAATTATGGGTCAGAATTCAAAATATTATGGGATACGTTTCGCTCGCAGATCGCAGAACTTTGGTTTCCATATGATCGCACGATCGCAATTGATCGCAGACGATCGCAGACGATCGCAGAAGATAGAACCATGTTCTATCTTCTGCGATCGTCTGCGATCGTCTGCGATCACGATCGCAGGATCGCAGACGATCGCAGACGATCGCAGAACTTTTTGCGATCTGCGATCCGCGATCCGCGATCGTCTGCGATCATATGGAAACCAACCTTAACAGATAAATTTCAGGCAGGTCGAATTTCCCATAGAAAAACTCTTCTCTTTCCTTCAATTCACTTTTCTCGAAATACTCATCTTTTATTAGTGAATTTCTGTTGAATAAATCTGACATGCAGTTTGCATTTCCGATGGGAAAAACTCCTCTCCTTTTCTTTATATTAAAGTCTGTTTCCATACGAACGCTGCGATCACTGGGGAAAAAGCGGAAACCTCTTTTGACCAGGCTCGCAGAAGCGGCCCGATCGTTATAAATTGAAGAAGTGTCTGCAGAGCCCCGGATCAAACCACGATCCAGTACATATATGCTATTTTCCTGATAGGAGGTCCGTATTGTGATAAACTGTGACCGAAGTCACATTATTTCACTCTACAGATCTATTTATTTTTTCCTTTCTCTCAAAACACTTTCCAGATACACATCGCGCGGGTTACCGCGACCGTGGGCAGACATAGGAAATTCCGGACCTCGCTGAGAACCAACAAGATTGCAGGATTCGTTACCGTGCCCTCTTGGAAAAAAAAAACCGGTATCATTTATTACTTTTGAACCCAATAACCGCTAAACTCCCGGGGGAGTGATTTTCACGCAATCACGACCATCGCTACAACTGACGTCCATATCGACGACGGTTGCATCAACAATCACGGGACTATCGATCTATTAATATGGGCTATTTAACAATTATTCGCCAAAGGCGAAGTGAACCTTGGTGAATATTCACCTCGACTTCGTCTCGGCGAATATTCACCAATGTTCACTGAGCCTGAGGCGAATAATTGTTTTAGTATAATTTTCAGAGGTGAATATCAAGGAATACAAAATAACGGACTAAAACATGAAAACAGACGCAATTGTTCGTGTGCATACAGGTATGCAGCCGTAGTTTTAATAACAAGCTTACATGTACATCGATTGTCAATCAATTCACTATTCGAGTTCGGCAGTAAATAAACAAGCGAAACACTACGAAAAATAAATTCATCCGGTACCTTTGTTTTATCGTTGTTGACTTCATTCACAGTTGTCATCATCGCCTAAAAATGAGTAGCTTTATTTTCAAGAAAAATAAATTTCGGTCAATCGATCTGACCTGCTGGCGATCAACGTAATCACTGCGTTTCCGATTGCTAAAAGCCTTGAATACGAGGTTCTTGAAAAGATTTTTGGTCCAAGGGCGACAGCAGTCATTTTGAAAATTCTCCTTCCTTTCAATTACCCTCGACTTGAAGTGATGTCTTTCGAATAAATGAAAACTTCATTCAGCAACTGCCCGCCATGTTTACTTGCCGAGATGGCAAAGATGGCGAGCTTAGTAACCAAGCTCTAGCGGAGTAAATATAGCGTCACATGATGAGCTTTTCGACCAATCAGAATGTCCCATTCTTATATTCACCTCTGGAAATTACACTAACTATTCATATGCCTATGACACATCTTGGGGTTTTCGGCGCATTTTAAAAAGAGAAGATCTGACGCTACTGCTTTTACGTCATCAGGGCAATTCAATGAAATGCAATTAACTAATGCTTTCCAATCAGCCGACAAAATTATTAATTAAATTCCTTTGAAGTTTGCTGAAGTACAGACCGGAGAGAGAGAAGATATTAAACAAGGCCTTGCGCTCGAACGCATTAGTTAAATCGTTTCCTTTCCACGCGCTTGGAGAGAGATGTATTTTCGAAGAATTTTCCGCGTCTTGACATCTGTCCCTACGAATGACAAACAAAATATCTCATAGGGACACTGAGATTTGAGACTGAAAAAATGAATTCCTCATTTCACTTACCAAATTGCAGCCAGGTCGCTTCCAGTGGTGTCTCTGTCCCGGAATGGCGTCCAAACTCTCTTACCAGCGAAATGTCTGTTGCTCTGATATCGGTAACAAACGTCAATCTGCTCGTGTCTCCGTTAACGATATTTCTCAACGTCTTGGTCATACTTGCTGTCAAAACTACACTTCAGCTGAGAGACAAATACAGTGTTTTGTTGGTCTGTTTGGCAGGAACCGACATTATGACTGGTGCATTGGGACAACCACTGTTTATTGCTGAACTAATCTACCGTCTCACTGGCAGCCCCGCATCAAAGTTTTGCATCATTCCACACACTGCAAGAAGCTCAAGTCGAGCTTTCGTTTTGATTTCTCCACAACATTTGGCGTTGATAAGCATTGAGAGGTATATATCGATAAAATTCCCTTTTAAATACCATGATATTGTCACCAAACGCCGATTAATTGTTTGTGATGTTTTAGTGTGGTCGCTGGTTTCCACAATTTTGTTTTTTCGTTACAAACTTTTGTTTTTAAGCTACTTTCTGGTAGGGTTGGCAATACGTGTATTCCTAGCTTTTTTTATTCCTATTTTTTGCCGCATTGCTAGTTATCACGAAGCTCTTTAGGGGATAGGCAACATCACGACTCAGTCTGCCAGGGCGAAGTTTTTAGAGCAGAAGAAAGCTTTAAAGACTACATCATTCGTCATTGCATTAGTTTTTTTGTTTTATATACCCATGACATTATTTAGAGTTGTATTTGCACCTCTTATAAGTTCACCTGACGCTTAGGATGAACCACAGACGCACGGACTACATCAGGATAGAAGGAGAGGAGGTGGAAGATGTGGAATCCTTCGTGTACCTAGGTTCAGTACTTGACAAACTTGGCGGCGCAGAAGCAGACATCAAGAGGCAACTAGCACTAGCAAGAACTGCATTCACCAGACTTCAGGACATCTGGAGGTCAGGCAGATTCAGCCAGAAGACCAAGTTGCGCATCCTGAACTCGAACGTCATGTCCGTGCTGTTGTATGGAGCCGAAATGTGGAGGGTGACAGCAACTGATCTCAACAAACTGGATGTGTTTGACCGCACATGCCTTAGGAGAGTGCTGAGGAGATTCTGGGGCAACCATCTGACCAACGGAGAGCTGTGCGAAGCTACAGGGAGTACGCCGGTGTCAGTCCTTATACGAGTAAGAAGATGGCGATGGTTTGGACATTTATTGAGGAAAAGTCCTGACAACATCTTGAGGACTGCATTGACGTGGGCATCTGAAGGTAAGAGGAGGCGAGGTCGACCGAGGGAGACGTGGAGAAGAACTGCGGAGAAGGAAAGGAACAACTCGCTCGGATGGCATACATGGGAAACTGCTGCTGCATCGGCCTCAGACCGGGATGGGTGGCGTGATCTTCTGGCCGGCCTCAAGAGTCCTCATGGGCCCGATGAGGATGAGTGAGCGAGTGATAAGTTCACCACAGACATTTCAAGCTTTAGAGTCTTTCATGTCAACGCTTGTGCTCTCCAATTCAGTTTTTAATCCCGTGATTTACTACGCTAGAAGCAGACGATATCGCCAGGCTTTCAGGAAACTTTTGTACTTAGCAAATAATGTACAACCGGTTTAAGCTGTTTTACTGATACTAAAGCTGTTACATTACAATATTAACCAATTAAAAGGATTAAGTAAATTACCAGTTTTACCACTTTCTTCTTTCTTCCTCTGTGATTATCGTTTTATTTAGTATTTACCATATACCTTTTTTTTTTATCAACTCTCATTTTGACTTGATGAAGACGTGAGCTACACTGCTTTTAAAAAAATTGCCTCAATATATTGTCAACAAATATTTCAATGCAGTTTTTTAGTTAAATGTTTTTAAAAATCTCTTCTTCGTAAGTACGTAAAGAGTAAAGAAACCAAGCTGAATAGAAAGCTATATATTAGAATTAATGCTAACAGTTTTCATTTGCGAGGAACAAATCTGTATTTACTGCTTGTTTCCTATCAGTAGCTGAACTTGTTGATAATAGTAAGAATTGAACACTGACCATGTATTTTATTCATGGAAGACAGGTTGGGTAAATTTGGATCAAAAGACAAAAACATCTTTTTTTTCAACAAAAAAAACGTTGGAAGTATGTTTGACTTTTCTGGTGTCTGTCTGTAAGAATAACAGCCAAAACACCTCAGCGCACTTTGAGATTTAAGCCCGACAGAAATGAACTTCTCATCTCACTCACTAAGTTGCATTCAGTTTTCTTCCAGTGGTGCCTCTGTCCCGGACTGGCGTCCAAACTTTCTTACCAGCGAAACAACTATTGCACTGATATCGGTAACAATCGTCAATCTGCTTGTGTCTGCCTCAGCCGGAAAAACGCAATGGAAACGAGCTATTTGTCTGCAGTAACCATGCCTGCATAGAGACCATTGTTAACAATAGTGGTACAAGTTTTGCTAGATTCCAAAACAAAAACAAGTAGTGAAATAAACACATTCTCAACCTAGCGAATACTTCGATAAAAGACATTATACTTGTTACGAAGGCAGAAATTGTACTTTACATGTAAAACAACGACACAAAACACCAATTGAGTTGTCTCTGTTCATGATGAGAAGTTATATTTTTGTAAAAGCTTTTGTCTCGTTAGCCAATCAAATTATTTAATTGAACAATTCTAACAAGGATTGTGATTGGCTTATTTTAGGATGCTTTATCAGAGAACAGATCACGCTGACGCCACTTTTACTAGTTTGGAAAATAAAGTCTGGTTTCAAAATTCAGCCGAATGCGTGGGGAAAATAATGGATTCTTTATCATAAAACAAATAAAGAAGCCTCGACTGTGCCCTGTTCTGTTGTAAAGCATTAAGAAAGCGGTAGAACACTCAAGAAGTAGGGAAAAACACTCGACTACGTCTCGTGTTTTCCCCTACACTTCTTTCGTGCTCTACCGCTTCCTGCGAGTGCTTTACAACAACAGAGCACAGTCGAGGCTTCTTTATCAGTTAAATGTCCCTCGCCTGTAATGCAGGCTTAATTTTAGGTACCGAGTACATTTGATTAGGCGCGCGTCATCTAAGGTGCAGAAAACATGGGAGGCTTGGGGAGAGAGAAAAAAGAACTTCCTGGAGATCAGGAGTGAAGCAGAGTGAGGACTAACCCTCTACGTTTTGCCACTTCAAGATGGCCGCCGGGATATGCAAACAAATTATCTATAACCATCGTTTACTTAATCGATCATCAATTTTCATTGATAAATTGCACCGGGAAAAACAAGAGGAAAATCTTAAAAAGATGAAAAAAATCGATCCTTATGTCATGTAGCTAGGCGATGACTGAAATAATTTTTAATTTCAGACAACCACTTTCCAAACATTATCCGAACCATTGTAGATTATTCTTCAATTCACTGTTAAACTGAGCAATTTTAAGATCTCCAGCTACAAAGATCTACAACTTTCTGGTAAAGTGACGAAGTGATAACGGTCGAGAAAGTTATGTCGAGAATTAAATTCTTCGAAGACGCACACGAAGATTTTTCCACTGTGATTAACTAAGTCTTGAGATCTAAGTCTTGCAAGGTAGGTATGCAGGCTGGTAAGCGGAAAGTCGTGTGATACAGCAAGGTATAAAAACCTCCTGGTAGAAAGATCATTATCATACCACTTTTCACCAAACAACCTCAGTTTCTTCTTCGGAAAACCCTCTCGCTAAGTTTTCCGAGGTAGATATGATGTTTTGTAGTTAAAAATTGTGTGATACGGCTGGGCATAAAAACCGTACTGGAAAAAATTGCTTATCGTACACTTATCATGAAACAACTTCAATTTCTCCCTTGGATAAACTTCCCGCTAAGTGTAGATAAAACCAAAAAACTTCAACTGCATTTACATGATTAAATTCTGATCAGGAAATCCTTTTTAACAAAAAAAAAAAATAGGAAAAGCGGCCCACTTCAAACAAATTTGAAGTGATTGTTCTGCTAAGCTTTTGATCGATCCCCGAAACAATTAGGCTTCGCTTAAAATACATTTGCCAGGAAGTCGATGAGCTGGCTGGCAAGGGAAATCACTTAAGGAAATTTGAACTGTTAAGTGATCGATAAGCCTTTGCTTTGTCCTAGTCGGCTTTGACGAGTAGATCGAAGCAGTTAATTTTCTAATCACCCCATTTCTTTTACAATACAATGACTGATTTCACTTTATTATTTATGTGCATTTCCTATATGTGGTTTTCCCATTCGCAATTCTCAATTTGAACACCTCAGATTCAATCATGTTGTTATCATTAGCGGAAGATGGCTTGGATTGTTTATTTATTGAAAAGAATTTCGCACACTTACTCCGTTCTCTTTTACAGCACTCGATTGACATTAGTCCCGTTTATAACGTTGCTAAAAGCCGACACTACAGCCTAGGAGATTTCGCACGGGTGTTAATTCCAGATGAAAAATCTTCTTCTAAAGTAAAATTGGATTCTATTTTTCTGAAATTCTCTTGCAGGCATTCTATTCAGTTAATTGGGGTTTTCGGAATAGGTTGCGTTTTTTAGCGCTTAGAAAAGAGGAAAAACCAATGTTACTCCGGCGTTTACTGAAAAAATCAAGGCTTATCAATTGTAATTAGTAAAAGCCTTCCAATCGATCGTAATTGTTACTATTTCCCCGACAAAATTCTCTTCCTCTTTAAAAGGTGGCTTGAGAACACTTCCGGCTAGAAGATATTAAACGTAGACTGCAATGAGTTCAGTTCAACAGTCTTGTAAGCTACTCGGCTCGCTTGCGGCGTAGAGATAGAAAACAAAACAAACAAACAAAAAGAAAAACAGTGGAAATATTTTCGGTGTTTTTCTGTAAGAATAACACTCAAAACACCTCAGTGCACTTTGAGATTTAAGCCCGACAGAAATGAACTTCTCATCTCACTCACCCAGTTGCAACTTACCTTTAGGTGACGGTGTCTCTGTCCCTGAATGGCGTCCAAACTTTCTTACCAGCAAAATATCTGTTGCTCTGATATTGGTAACAATCGTCAATCTGCTCGTGTCTCCATTAACGATATTCCTCAACGTCTTGGTCATAATTGCCGTCAAGACTACACCTCAGCTGAGAAACAAATACAACTCTTTGCTGGCCTGTTTAGCAGGAACCGACATTATGACTGGTGCATTGGGACAACCACTGTTTATTGCTGAACTAATCTACCGTCTCACTGGCAGGCCCGCATCAGAGTTTTGTATTATTCCACACGCTGCAAGACGCTTAAGTCGAGCTTTCGTTTTGATTTCACTACAACATTTGGCGTTTATAAGCATCGAGAGGTATATATCGATAAAATTTCCTTTTAAATACGATAATATTGTCACCAAACGTAGATTAATTGTCAGTGTTGTTTTAGCGTGGTCGCTGGTTTTCCTCGCAATTTTGTTTCCCTTTTACAAGCTTTCCGTTTTAAACAGCCTTTATCATGTGTTCGCTATATTCCTGGCCATTTTTATTCTTGTTTTTTGTCGCATTGCTAGTTATCACGAAGCTCGTAAGCGGATGAGAGAAATTACGACTCAGTCTGCCAGGGCGAAGTTTTTAAAGGCGAAGAAAGCTTTAAAGACTACATCATTTGTCATTGGATTAGTTTTGTTGTGTTATTTACCCATGGCATTATTTAGAATTTTTCTAGGATCTTTTATTAGTTCACCTGATGCGTTTTTAGCTGTAGAGTCTTTGATGTTAACGTTTGCGCTCTGCAATTCAGGTTTTAATCCCGTGATTTACTGCGCCAGAAGCAGACAATATCGACGAGCTTTCAAGAAACGTTTGTGCAGAGCAAACTATGTACAACCCATTTAAGCTCTACCATCGACACTAATGCAGTTACAACTAATTAAAAGGACTAAGTAAATTAAAATTTGTACTATGTGTTAAAATGAGTAGCGCTTTTTTTGTCGCCTATTTCCGACGAAAGTGGAAAAATTAAGTGAAAAATTAAGGGGTGAAAAATTAAGGGGTGGTTTTTGAGCTCCTTGAGTTGTACTATTTTGGCGAATTGATCGTAAGGAGGCGGTGAAATATGTAGTGTAGTTGATCAATGTTTTATTTTAACCAAACTAAAAGTTTTAGTTCGATGTACAGCCATGTTCCTTTTGAAGTGATGATCCCCGTTGTTTGGGAAAAGCGAGGCCATGATAACAAGAGAATAATAAATTTCGGTGTTTTGTAAACAACGCTCTCTTCACTTGCACGCGAGATTCCGAGCTGGAAGTTGGTCAGATCACTTATTTTGAGGTGCTCCTTGAAATCGTATCCAATATTTTTTGATAAAGCAAAAATATTACAAAATTAAACGACTGTATCGTGGATTGTTTATATTACGCAGTGACTCTACTATAATCGCGGCAGCTGGGAAAAATGTTTACAGATTTTCGAAGGAAAGCGTTCTTTAAATATCTGGAAATGGTAAGCGATTGCTTAAGTCATATTGGTTGTCTAGTTGACGAATTACTGGAGGTTGAACTTGCTTTTAAATAGCTGTACGCGGATTGAAAGTCGGAAAATATTACAGAGTTTCAACACAGAGACTGGTTTTTAGTCGTGGATACGCGAAGCGTAGAAGCGACTATCGTTAGGGGTCAGAATATGCAAATTTGTCACTGACTCAGATGCAAATCGATATGTCAACGACCAATATCAATTTTTCAACGCATCATAAACAAAACTATCGGAAACATCATTAGTACAGCTTATAAGTCCAACGAAACATTCTTGTAATTAAAGATACGAAACGCAGTTAGAAAACTAGATACACACAAGATTATCTACGGCAGAGTAACGTAAAAAGTCCCGGTGCTCCGGCCGGGAAATACGTAAAGACCGCAAAGGTGTCAAGAGAAAATATCTCAAGTGTTAATTTTCGGGGGGTGATAAACGTTTAAACTGTAATAAACAACAGCATAAATATTGATGTTTATTAGAAATAGTACGCGATCGCGAATACTCTATGTGCTTCACTGTGGATAAATATTTTTCGGGTTGGGTATACTGACAGAACATTCAGTATGAACCACTGTTACCTGCAAGGTGAAGGCTACCATCTTAAGGCGAAGTATATGCGCGGTGTATGACATTTGGAGAATCTCAGTGTCCAGCAAAGGTCGAAATTGTTTGGAATCGATGGAAGAGTACTCTGAAGCCAAGATGTACAAGAGTAAGCCTGAACCAAGAAACGGCGATTTAAATGTAATAAGCGGGCGTTGAAGAGATCGTAGCCAATAGGCCCTTTGCAGCTGGGGTCACGTGACCAAATTTTTCCGAGAATATTTTCATATTATGGGCTATAACTTAAAGAATGCCAGAAATGGAAAGAGCGCATCGAAAATACCAAAAAGGCCAAGTTTGAGGCCCCTGGTTTTTGACATGTTTTTTCCATTTCTGGCATTTGTTAAGTTATAACCCATAATTTTATGAAAAGTAGGTCACGTGATGGCTTAGCTGCAAAGGGCCTATTTAGCCTGGAAGCGGCCTCACCTTTAACTGAGTCACGCGCTGGCAACGAGCGATTCGCCAAGTGAAGCGTAATCCTGCTCGCAGAATATAGCAACTATATGAATCAGTGAATTAAGCTATTGGCTGACAGTTTTCTAACCTCAAAACTGTTTATTAATGTCAGGTAATTTGAACCTTCATTACTACAAATACAGATGAAATTAGTTCTTGTTACTTTAAAAGTCAACAAATATAATCAAATTGAATGAAAACCCTACACAGTTACACCCGCTTTCAGTGCTATGTGCATAGCAACTATCTCTCGACATGTGTGTAAACTGTTCCAACAGTAAACATTGCTCAAACAGTGACTGCAAACAGTACGTGCGTCTTAACACCAATGAAATGCCAGGTGAGCTTTCGCGGGAAAAACATCATCTTCACACGTGAAAATAACGTTATTTTGACGTCTGAAAAGATCACCGTCGCTATGGTTACATAATAAATCCCCTAAATTGTACTTACGTGTCGATGTAAGATCGAAACATCTTCGGCTCTTACTCGAAAGTCTTCGGCAATTTTCGGTTATCTTTAGAAATCTTTGATGTACCTCGCTTGTAATGTAGGTTCAAGTTTAGGGAGCGAGTAAATTTTAATTTGGCGCCGATTTCTAAGGTGCAGAAAACAGGGAGGGCTTGAAGAGCGAGAAAAAAAAAAGACTTTCTGGAGAGCAGGAGTGAGGGAGAATGGCGAGTAACCCTCTTCGTTTTGCCACTTCAAGATGGCCGCCCGGATATGCGAAAAGATTATCTATTATCAACGATTGCTAATAATCAATCATCGATTTTCATCGATAAATTGCACCGGGAAAAACAAGAGGAAAATGTCAAAAAGAAGAATTAATCTGTTCTTGTGAAAATTTTTTGGCGATGACTGAAATAATTTTAATTTCAGACAACCATTATAAGTTATTCTTTAATTCACTGTTGATATATCGCTATTAAAGCAATTTTAAGATCTCCACTTACAAAGATCTACAACTTTCTAGTAGAGTGACGAAGTGATAACGGTCGAGAAAATTTTGTCGAGAATTCTTCGAGGACGCATCCGAAGAATTGTACACTGTGATTAGCCAATCTGAGAGATAACATAATTCTCGGGTGTTTATTTACCTTATGGCAAAGATTCAGTCTTGGAAGGTAGATATGGAGGTTGTTAAGCGGAGCGTCGTGTGATACGGCAGGGTATTAAAACTCTCCTTGTAAAAAAATCATTATCGTATCACTTCTCACCAAACAACCTCAATTTCTTCTTCGGAAAACCCTCCCGCTAAGTTTTCCGAGGTAGCTATGACGGTTGTTTAGATGAAAATTGTGATACGGCTGGGCATAAAAAGCGTACTGGAAAAAATTGCTGATCGTACTAATTATCGTGAAGCAACCTCAATTTCTCCCTCATAAACTTCCCGACAAGTGTAGATAAAACTAAAAAAACCTCAGACGTATTTACATGATTAAATTCAGATCAGGAAATCCTTTATAAAAATTAGAAAAGATAGGAAATAGGGAAAGCAGCCGACGCCGTCAAACAAATTTAAAGTTTTTGTTCTGCAAAGCTTTTGATCAACCCATCATCAACCCGAAAACAATTCGACCAATTCCGTTTTGCTTAAAATACATTTGCCGAGAGATTGCTAAGCTAGCTGGCAAGAGAAAGCAGTTAAGACATATCAAACTGTTAAGTGATCGATTATAGCGTCCCCGTCGGCTCTGAAGAGTAGATTGATGCAGTTAATTTTCCAATCACCCCATTTCTTTTCAGTATACAATACAATGATTTCACTTTATTATTTATGTGCATTTCCTATATGCGTTTTTCTCATTCGCAATTCACGATTTGGACACTTCAGATTCAATTTGTAATCACTTACGAATTATCGCTTGCATTGTTTATTGATTGAAGAGAATTTCGCTTAAACGTAGAATAGATATTCCGCTCTCTTTTACAAACGTCGACATAAGTCCCGTTTTTTATTTTGGTAAAAGCTGACACTACAGCTTTTAAGACAATCATGCCCGATCGTAATTGCAATTTTATCTTCACAGGATTATTTTTAATCACTTCTAAAGGTTACTTGGATAAATTTCAGGGCGAAGAGCTATTGAGTTCAAATGCACCGTTTATTGGGCAGTTGCGCTTCACCCTTGCTGCGTAGAGATCACATACAAGAATAAGAAGATTTTTTTCGTCTTTTTTCTGGTTCTCGGCTCTGTAAGAATAACATCCAGAGCACCTCACTGCACTTTGAGATTTACGACTGACTATAATGAATTCCTCATCTAACTCACCCAGTTGCGATTATCAACTCAAAGATTTTGATTTCCCGGAATGGCGTCCAAACCTTCTTACCAGCGAAATGTCTGTTGCACTGATATCGGTAACAATCGTCAATCTGCTCGTGTCTCCATTGACGATATTTCTCAACATCTTGGTCATACTTGCTGTCAAGACTACACCTCAGCTGAGAGACAAATACAACGTTTTGCTGGCCTGTTTGGCAGGAACCGACATTATGACTGGTGCATTGGGACAGCCACTCTTCATTGCTGAACTAATCTACCGTCTCACTGGCAGCTCGGCAACTAAGCTTTGCGCCATTCCATACGCTGCAAGACAATTCATTCGAACTTCCCTTATGAGCTCGCTACAGCATTTGACGTTGATAAGCATCGAGAGGTATATATCGATAAAATTCCCCTTTAAATACCAAGACATCGTCACTAAACGTCGCTTGATTGTAAGTGTTATTTTAGCGTGGTCGCTGCTGGCTTTTCCCATGATATTGTTATCTTTTTATACAAATGACGTTTTACGCTCGCTTCTTCTCATGCTCACAACGTTTCCAAGTATTTTTATTCTTATTTTTTGCCGCATTGCTACTTATTACGAAGCTCGAAATCAGATGCGGCAAATTAAGACTCAGCAAATATCCTCGGCGGCCGCGGCGACATTTTTAAAGGAGCGGAAGGCTTTTAAGACCACAACATTTGTGATCGGAGTAGTGTTGATGTGTTACATACCAAACGGACTTTTTAGAGTTGTTTTTGTACCCCTTATAAGTTCACCTAAGACATTTTTAGCAATAGAATCTTTGATATTAACGCTTTTGTTCTGCAATTCAGTTTTTAATCCCGTGATTTACTGCGCTAGAAGCAGAGAATATCGACGAGCTTTCAAGAAACTTATAGGCCGAGCAAGCTATGTACAACCAGTTTAAGCTGTACTACTAATACGAGAGCTGTTACGTAACATAAGTAGATTAAGTGAAAGTGAAGAATGATCATCGCAGTAAATTTTCCAATTTAAGCAATTGGAAAGAAGAAGCCTGAAAAAAATCAGGGCTTCAACGGGATTCAAACCCGTGACCTCCGCGATACCGGTGCGATGCTCTACCAACCGAGCTATGAAGCCACACATTGCGAATGAGGTCAATTAATTGAGTTCATATCTTCCCGTGAGGAGTAAAATGATGTGAAGTATATACTTCTTTCCAATTGCTTAAATTGGAAAATTTACTGCGATGATCATTCTTCACTTTCATCTACAACCGCAGTTCAAATATGAATTATTTCATATATACTTCACATCGTAAGCAGATTAAAGCAACTAGGTAAAGAAAGCAGGTGTAGAGAATAAGATTGATATATTTGACGCTCGTACGTGTTGATTTGTATATATATTTTTTTACAAAAGTTGCAAGGTTGTTTTCGTGGAGGATTTGTTTATGTTTTGTTTACAAAGCGAAGGAAAACCTCCAACGCTGTGGGGATGTTTTCTTTGATGTCTTTAGATTAAAGAAGGCAAAGAAGCAAACTTAAGGAGCTTCGGCCCTCGCTATGTTTTAATACATATAGACAGCTGTCAATCAACCATAATATGGATATCCAATATCAAAGATGGTGCTACTCTATTGGTTTTCAAGGTATTGGACTTGGAGTGGGAAGGACGGACGGACGGACGGAGGTACGGACCGTCACGTGACAATCAAATTTTCTATGGTATGCGGTGTTCAGGAGCTCCGCTATTAAACAATTAGATTGCGAGCTCGAGATTTCTATGAGCCAGTTGATAGTTGACGAGGGTGAAGCCCGAGTCAACTATCATGCATAGAAATCGAGAGCGAATAATCTAATTCTTTAAGTATAATTCTACTAGTTTTTCCAGACTTAATCTAAATCCTCTTCACAGACACTTCGACAAGGTTAACAAGGGCACACTGCTACGCTACTCACTATCTATCACAGAATAGATAGTGAGTAACGTAGACTATCAGAGAACAGCTTTCGTGATAGAACGCTGGTAGATTTATATTTAAACTCGATAGAAACATGGAACTTGTATTCTATTTCTTAAATATTATCTGCAGGAACACAATACATGGGTGTAATGCACGCAGAGAAGATGTACGGTACTTAATAGACGCAGTCCATTATACGTATTGCGGGCCTATGATACTAAAGTACTAGGGCTAAACGGATCTCATTGTTCACTTTGATTCAGTTCATATGTACAAAAGCCCATAACAAGGATAGTCTTTTCCTATAAACACATAAATTAGTTGGAATAAATAATATTGATCACTGGTTTGCATGAATGTGTTCTTGTCTTCAATGTACTGCTGTGCCATCAACACTGATGTTATGGATTGAAATAAAATGATCAAATCCACTCTTGATCAGAAATCTCAGATGAGAAGCTGAAGTAACAGGAATCTAAAGAGGAAAGACACAAACAAAATTGTCATCTAAGTTCACTCAGCCTGAGCTAATGTGCAACCAGTGGCCATGTAATGGCCAGCAGGCCAAGTCACTTAAAAGGTTTGAAGATAACTTATTGACTGAGAGTGAGGTCTTTACAGGAAAATATCAGACCAAGACCTTGCCATATTGACCGGGCAATAGCCTAAAGACTGAATGTTTGAGGTTAATAAGTTGCTTATTATACGGCTTTTTGCTTAAGTTTTGCAGGCCCGTAATCAGCTGTGGGCATTATAGGAGAATAACGCCCTAGAATTAGCCGACCAGAGCACACATTAATTTTGTTAACTACAAACACGTGCTAATTTACAAAGATATGACTGATCATCACAGTTATACACACAAGTAGTTGTGAAATTAAAGCCTGAAAAAAATTCAGGCCTGAACGGGATTCGAACTCATGACCTCTGCGATACCGGTGCAGTGCTCTACCAACTGAGCTATTAAGCCAAGTGGGAGCTGGTCAGGTTGTGAGTTCCTAATATACCTGTAGATGGTGAAGAATACAAGTGAATTCTTCACGTGCTAATTTCATGTAATATGGGCTATTGACCATCATGAGGTCCAGATGCATGGATGTTGATGAACTTTTAGGAATGTTCATGGACCGAGGCGCCATTGAGGTCCATAAACACACAGAAAGGATCGATGCTATAGCTGGTATCTGCTTGAAATGTTACGCATTTGATAATTTTAACATCCCACAGGCCCACTATACCTGTATCTCATCCCTCTGCATTTGACCTTCTGTATGTTCATACTCTGGAATAGAATTAATGTTTTCAATCTTCTACAATAATACTCAAGTTGCAAAAATATAATGTCCCCTGCAAAATAATTATAAAATGGCTAATTGTTTTATATGAAAGACTGTTCAAAGTGTATCATGCCTTATGAAATACAGTTTATCATGTTAAAATTAAGAATAACAAAAAGCATTGGAAAGGGGGAACTCATATAACAGCAAAACCTAATATTCAGGGTTTCATTAAGGTTTTCAGCAGAAGGGCCACTGGTTTTCAGGCAGGCAAAACTTTTTGAAGTTCATACCTTTAAAAGAATCTAAACTTTCCTCTAGTCTAGATGGTCAAACCAGGGGGAAAAAATCCTCACATCCGGTCAATTTGCCCAATGTCCAGCCCTTAATAAAATCCCTAAATATTGTGTATTTTTCTTTTCTTTTGCATACCTTTCAGCCATCAAATTGATCAGTGTACCAATGCCATTAAACGTTTTACCCCAATAATATGGCTTAATAAGACCCATATTTATTACACTTCTAAGATTTGCTGAATATTGTTTCCCCAATACAATGCAACTTGGTTTTAATGAACAAGTTGTAAAGTTGAAACTTAGGCAGTTTACAGTGTATATCTTTACATGCACATGTACTGTATAATATCTCAGTTTTTTAAATCCTTTTTAATGAAACATTAAACAACCTTCCTTCTTCAGGAGGAGTCTCAGATGTAGTTAGTCTTGAAATCCTTGACCTGGGGTGTCTTAGTCCAAATCCTCAAAATTTCAGTTTGGAAGAAAATTTAAGGATTTTTTTGGGGGTTTTCCCCAATAGACCTTTCCTGCATTCCAACAAACAATAGCACTGAGTCGAGGTCAGGGTGGACAAAAATACAGCAAATGTATAAAAATGTCCACCCCAACCTCGCTCTGATGCTACTGTTCGAACGCACTGAAGTGGAATGCGGGAAAGGTCTATTATGGAGAAAGAGACACACCTCATCATAAAAGTTTTTTTTTCAAAACTTTTCCAGTTTGGTGTAATAAGAATGCATAATTAACCATTTAACTCCAAACCAAAAATTCAGGAATTTTTCATCAATGGAAAGCACCCCTAGAGTCCAATATACAGTCCATAATAGGCTACCACGACTACAAGTACACACATGTAGATGTACCACATAACAAAACAAACAAACAAACAAACAAAAACAGCCAGGAAAACTACTTGAGATACTGGTCTTCAGAATGCAGCGTACTTAATAAAGATTAAGCAACCATGTTATTACCAGTACCTTTATCCACAAGGGGTTCAAAGTCCACTGGCTCTGTTTTGCTGCTTTTCTCTATGCAAAGGCCTTTAACTGCCAATAGAAAATATTACTTATCAACAATCTGCCCATGCAGCACTCTCAACTGTATATACAGTATCCTCAATAAGCCACATGCAGTTTTAAATTTTCCAAATAATATTTTATAGTGTTTTTAATAATTTGGCCTTTTGTCATCTGTACTGTCTAATATGTATATGATTTAACGAAACAGTGTTTGGACTATTAATTTTGGAAAACCAATAAGTACTTGATGTAGAGAGCTGCCTGTCATCTACAACAACAACAAAAAAATCATATTAATAACATGGTCAAATAGCATGAATTAATCCCGGGGGAGGGGGGGAAGACTCCCATTTAGAAAGGATTGGGGTGCTTGTCAGAAACTTTGGAAAGAACCCCTAAGAGGTACCAAGATCCTGTTTTGTGGGCGTGGCTTGAAATTTTCACCCCTAAGAGATACCAATTCTAAAACAAAACATTCTCTCCTACAATATTTTTTTAGCTCAATACCTTAACAAAAAATACCTTAACAAAAGCTCCTGCTGTGGACCTCTTAAGGCTGATCACCCTAAGAGGTACCAAAACTGCTTTTTTTCACCTTTACAAGGTACGATGAGCACCCTGTACTTTTTATATGGGAGTTCCCCACCCCCCCCCCCCCGGGGAATTAATCCATTCCCAAGGTATAAATATGAACCATAGCCATTGTAAGGGAAGGGGGGGGGGGGGGGAGTATAGAATGGTCAAAAAGAGGAATATAGAAAATGATGAAAATATCTGCCAAGTTTTGAAATCTCAGCATTGAAAAATAAGAGTCTTAGAGTCTTGGGTTTACTAGAAGTTGAACCATCTTTAAAAAAGGAAATCATAGACTTCAAGGCAAGTGTATGCACAAACCATTTAAATGCAAATTTAACACATGTATTCTGATTAGCCAATTTACCCGTCACACTTATTATTATCAGTAAATGGTGTCTGCTTACCATTTGAAGATAAGATTTTAATATTTCCTATGCTCATTAATGTAGTGAAGCTGATGATGAATTCTTGTGGAAACATCCCTGTTGTTGGCCAGAATGTGTCAAGACTTCTGCAAAACAAAAAACACAGACACATAACAGTATTTTAGGTTTGGCGTCAAGGGCAAAAAAGCTCACATGTAAACCTCTGGCCAGCATTGTGTAGAATGTAGACATTTCTGGCATGCTCAAGCCTACTGTATCCCCAGCACTATAAGCTGACATCGCTGGCACATGCTGGATCAAATTAGGCAAAATGAGCGGAAAATAGCACCACTAAATAGTGAAAAATCAAAGCTTGGGGAAGCCGCTGAGAGACTTAACAGACAATGTCATGGCAAGAGGTTGACCCCAGTTTGTTAAAATTACAACAACAATCAAGCCACCAAATGAAAGGAAGGGTGGGTGGGAGTTACAATTTAGAGGACTAAACAATACATACAGTTAGTGATAAAGCTAGCGAATGATGCTAAAGTTCAAGCTAGAACTCTTTATAGCCAGACAGCTGTCTGGGTTTAGCCCAATGGTGAATTATGCACGATAGAAAGTAAAGATCTCATGCAGCTATGAATGAGACATGAATGGAGATTTCTAAAAAGACTAGTGGCCAATTACAAAATATGTGATATATCGGTGTACTAGACAGTGTTATGGCCTTAAACATAGGTGTCCTGCCGGGCACGATGAGGAATGAGATGAGACTAGACAGTGTTGCAACATGTATCCATGAAAGACTAAGTGTTCATTGTTTCTTTGAGACAAGACAAAAGAATCAGTGTTTTTACATATACAGTGTAACCTACACTTCCTCCAGGGACCATGGGGTTAAGTTACAAGTAAGTAAGTAGTCATCACAATAGGAGATTATTTGTACATTATCTTCTTATAACCTTTAATTTAATTTGATATCGGGTTACGGTACATAAGCTTTTTGAATGTAGAAGACCTTGAACCCTAAACCAAGATATAAATACATGTAAGTTGGTACATGTAGCTACATGGTATAGAATTTCTTTACTAACTAATAGCTGACAACTTTTTACAAAATCAGTTGAACCTCGCTATTTTGACCTCTCAGGGGGCATGAAAAATAGTTCAAAAAATTTGATAGTCAGGGCTTCTGATATTCTACGATGGAAGGATTTCACAGAATCGACCTAATATCGCAACACATCACATAATTCACAAAAAGTTACAAAATTCCCACAAATCGTACAATTTAAGGAAAATAGAGGAAATTTTTGCTTTACCTTAAGTTCTTTGACCATTTAAACATTATTTCAAGGTGACCTTTCAAAAGACCTCAGAAACCTTCTGCAAACGTTTGTTCAACAAAAGAACAAAAAAGCAGGTGTTCTGTATAGTTTTGCATGTCGGGACCTAAATGCCAACTGTAGTTGCCATAAGGACAACTTGATTTACACAACAAAGGCAGTGAGGTCTGTATCAAAACAAGGTCACCTCCAGCCTCGCTGCCATTTAGAGGCCAGGTCACTGAACATACAACTGTAAAATGGTCTATTGGCCATCTCCAATCTCAACATTTTAAAATGAGGCAACAGATGATAAAATTTCAGATGCTTTTATCATTCCTAAAGTTATGCGCTAATAGGGTCTTGGACCGCAAAAAATTGGGTTGTGCTCCTCTGAGAACTAATAAAAAAGATTAAATTAGCTAAAAAGGCATTACATAATTTACTGCATAATAGACCTTTCTTGCCGCATAATGTGCCTTGAAAAATCTGCATGATTTCCCACTAATTTTGGCTGAAACCCTGGATAGTAAATGGCTGAATGGAAAATCCAAGGGAAATGGTTTTGAGTTAAAAATAACGGGGAATTTGACAGAACCAAGATTGAATTAGCAGGGTCCAACTGTAACTGTATTGAACTGTATTTGATTTTCACTTTGAACCACCCTCAGCTGGTAAGGAGTAAGCCTGTAGCTATGCAACTATGCTCGACATGCATGTACAGTATGACAAAATGTCCAGAGCTATCTGCATCTCAGAGAATCAGGATCGTGAGGGACCCCCAAGTATAATAATCATGGTTGCCAGGACAACAGTATGAAAGGTTATCACTGCAAATTTAATACGACTTTGATAGCTCGATGTGCCATTTTTTTGAAGATTTCAACGCATCCCAAACGACAAACATAGAGAACCAATAAGTGACAGGGTGTTTGTCAAATTAATTCTAGTTATCATCGAGTCAGCAAATTTCTCGACAAAGCTAAGCTCACAAGAACTGATGTAAGTTTATGTGTGTTACATTGTAAATTACTCACCCATCTATGATGTTTTCTGGCGGATAATTTTCATCAAACGATGTTGCAAGAGCGATAGTTGCTCCAGCACTACTCAGAGCAACATCAAACATATTTGCAGGACAGCTTTATGACGGGAAACTGGCTCCAAAATTGCAAATATCAAAACATGTCAAAATTTCTCCACGGACAAATGGCACTGGAGCGAGTGACGGAGCGAGTACCACTCACTGAATATGCGCAAATGAAAAAAACGCTGGCAGATTGCAAGCTCATTTTCAAGATGGCGGATACGGGTGACAAACATATGGGTATGTTTCCTTTAACTACGAGAC
This sequence comes from Orbicella franksi, assembly GCF_964199315.1. Taxonomy (NCBI): domain Eukaryota; kingdom Metazoa; phylum Cnidaria; class Anthozoa; order Scleractinia; family Merulinidae; genus Orbicella; species Orbicella franksi. The sequence continues at coordinate 9,940,578 of NC_138158.1, read as the reverse complement.
AGTTCTCTGCTACATTCCTTGATTTTCAGCGTAATCGTCGCGGCTATAACGATAAAGTGGAATCTGCGGACCAAGATGTAACTAAGAGGCTTCTAAATCCGTTTCTTCCCGATTTTGAGGTCTTTCCTATTCCACAATGTCACCGTTTTGGGAACGCAATGTGGGCTTTTGCAAAAGAATGCACTGCAATACAGCGTCAGTCAACAAATCAGAACACTGACCTGACTCTACCTCCTTGTCGTTTAAATTCGGAAGAAGATTTGCAGGTCACTCCGTCAAGAGTCGATGAACTTCAACGGTCTTCAGAACTTCCGCACGAACCGACACCTACGTCATGTAACACACCTGAACTAAATGAGCAACCAAATGTAGAAGAGCTGTGTACTGGGCCTTTAAAGAGTAATTTCTCTGACGCTGCAGCATGCAATGGAACCTCAAAAATAAGGACAACTTCCATGGGAACTGATCAAAATCAAATCTCTGAATTCTCAATCTCACAAAATTCAGATTTTCATTTCTTAGATTGTTTACTACAGCAATCTAGTGGTAGCTGTAAAGAAGTATTTAATGAAGTTCATGTGGACGACAAATTAAGTACTTCTGAGGCAGCATCTAACAGGAGTTCTTCACATTTTGAGAACTACGTTGAACTGGGTAATTTGGAACCTAGAAAAACATTGTGCACAGACTGCCATCCAGAGAATGGCTATGAAAAGAGGGTTGATATTCATGGTGGTTCAGAAAGCAAACACGGTGATTTGCTTTCTGGTGATGAAAAGTGTATGAAGACCAAGAAAAATGTCGAAACTGAAGAATGTGTGGCCTCCGTGCTTGAGAATAAGGATGTTACAAAAGACCAAAATCTATGTGATGCTACAATTAGTGAAAAACAGAATACTGTGATGTTGAACGAATCTCTTCACAAGGAGAGTCACATCGTGCCATTACCTTTGTATAAGAAAGGAAATCATAGCAACATCCCGATTTCAAAATCTCTGACTGTAAATCTTAACTTAGATGCTCTGTTGTCAGTTCTTCACAGTGAAAAGAAAACTGTAAAGTATGCTGAACATGACGGCAGCATTTATGGGAAGGTTGCTGTGTTATACGGCTTCCAACAAAATACATCAGTGTCAGTACTTCAAGCAGAGATGGTAGGCTGGTACGATTACATTTCAGGGATTGTGAATGGATTACAACAAGATCTCTGTCATGATAATTCTGGATCTCAGGTAGAAAGCAATACCTTGCAGGTAAAGCAATGAATGGAAGATGTTTCTACCCTGGGTGGGAGGTTACATGTAGGGATGCTCGTCAGAAAATTTGAATTAAGCCCCTAAAGGAGACCAATCTGGGCATGGCTTGAGCTTTATTTGACCGCTACAAGATACCACTTAAAACGGAATAGGCTTGATTACAAGCTGCTGTTCAGGAATGGAACCTGTGCCAGTAGACTGGACTCGAGAGAGCTGCAGAAATCGAGCTTAAAAATGGAAATAAGAGAGTTTCTTATAATTATGTCTTTAAGTGCACCCTAAGAGATACTTTGGTAGCTAAAAATAGTGGCATTTTGTCATGAACACCCTGAGTGAGACCAGAGTCCTTGATTTATACGCCTAACCGAGATGACTAGCATCCACAACTTTTTCATTTGGGTGCCTCCCCCCTCCCCCTGGAATTCTTACCACTATAACTGGTCAAGGAAATAGGCAAACTGCAGACTAATGTAATACTTATGTGAGTCTCTCTGTGCAATGCGCCAGAGGAGGGAGGGGGGGGGGGGGAGAGGGAATAGCGTGGATGGCTCCATTCCCAACTCTTAACCGTTGGAAGGCCAGAGGCATAGATCCTCCAGCCAGCACATCATGAAAGAAACGATGATACATAAATAGGCCATTTCTGAGTTGCCTTTGGCCTCTGTGTCAAAATGAGACTTCATACGAAACCACTCATTTGAAATTATGTTTCCCTAGACCTTTTCGTGCTAATGAAACTCATCTCCATATGAAAGGTTATGCACGAGGACTCATTTTGATTCAGAGGCACAAGGTAACTTGGAAATGGCCTATTGCATTATGTCTCTGTTATGTTCTTTTTCAGGACATCAAGTCCCCCTTTTCATCAAGTTTAGTGGGTTTGGATCTGGATGCTTTCCTGACTCATTTTCACCACATAAGCAGAGCCTTGACACCTCAAACTGCCAATGGTGGTAACCGTTTAAAGGAGCACTCTGCTGTTGCTTGGTTACTTACTTCTCCTGCTCTTGGGGTGACACTTGATTGGCAAGTGCAAGAAAAGTTCCATAAATTTGTTGAAATACTGTCTACTGGTGAGCACAGTGCACAGCAGCAGTCTACAGTTTCAAACAATGACTGCTTTTCAACCCAATGGTTCAATCTATTGGTAATCATTGATGAGTATCGTTTTGTTGAAAAGGATGTCCCACTAGTTGAGGTGTATGAGCTTTGCACCAGCAGAGATATTAATCATGTAAACTTTGATTTAAACTGATCTTTATCATGTATGTCGATTTTGTTTATGATCTGTAACAAATCTTAAAAAGAGATTGGATATTTTGGATGGGTGTTCACAAGCTGCCTCCAAACTGAATAAGGCTCTTTTTTGATGGTTTAACTCTGTACTTAAACTACTGTAGCAAGCATCGCATCTATTTTCTAGCCTGCATAGCAAGCGTTCAGTACAAAACATCAATGGAGACGATTTTGTGCCCATCAATAACTATTTTTGCTCTCGCCCCAATCTTCTCGCAGCCAGAATGTGGAAAAAGTTTCATCCGTGCCATCAAAAATTTAATGTATAAAGTATTTAACAAATTTGGTAGGTCTCAATACATGCTCTATCAGGGCGGTTTCTATACAAGTTGGTTTTTTTTTTCCATACAACTATGATTAATAACATGGTTACATACATGTAAAGAAACACTTAACACTGACAAATACATAATGTAGCTCATGGGACCCAAGTCTTAACGGCCTAGTTTACAGTTCCCTTCTTAGTGGTCACGCCTTTAAATAGAAGCTAGGCAAGAGCACAGGCAACCCAAGCTCATGATGCGAGAAATTATTACTTTTTGTATCTTTATGCGAACGTTCAGCGAAACGTGACATTACAGCTGACATATATTATAACATAACGACTGAGTTTGAATTCGCGAAACGTGACTCTCGCCTTGCAGCATATGGAGGTGTTGTGTTACAACGGTTTGAATTTATAAAGGTTTGTATGGAGAAAAACGGTAATTCACATTATAGCCGAAATTGTGATATTTTGACAATAAAGTTGACCGAAATCGATGCCTTGTTGTCTTTCCTATTGTTATCTCGCTTCTCAGCTCGATCCGAAGCCTTTTAAGCGAGTTATGGATTTTTGTTTTCCACTCCTAATAAAGATGTACATGTATATGTCGGCTGTATATGTCACGTTTGGCTGAAAGTTTGCGTAAAATTAAAAAAAAAAAAAGAAAAGATAAAGAAAAAAATAATAACTCCTCGCATCGTGAGCTTGAGCCGCCTGCAAGGCCTTCCAAGGAGTTAAAGCGACAATCGACACGACCCTAGAAAACAGCGACACGGGAATTTCTAATCAACGACAAGCGAATCGAATGCGCCACTAAAATTCAACAGCAACACGAGAAGCACTAGAAAAGACAGCGACACTGTCCCTTTTGGACTTTTTCGCCTATTTAGAAATTGTATTCTCTTGTAAAGCCTGTAAATGTCAGAAACTTGTGTGTTTTTCCATTGAATAAACTCTAAAAAAGAATCATCCTTGTAGCGACAGCGACACACGACTTCATGCAGAAAAACGGCAGCGACGTTCGCTTTCGATGGTTCGGCTACATCGGTACATGAAAGGATGCGACATGGCGACACAGCTACCCCCCTTTGAAGGCCTCGCCTGTCAGGGGCACCCAACGACCGTTTTCTCTCGAGTGCTTTTAAACGCTGTTTTAGGCTATCTGGAGTACTTTTAAAGCTCTGTAGGTACGTTAATTTTAGGTTACGCTAAAAAAAATTTATCTTTTCGGTTATTCTACGGGAACTAGAATTCTCGAATATATTAGGGCTTTTTTGTCCATTTCCCGAAAACCTTGGGTCTTATCGCCTTTCCGAAAATGATAGCTGACCTTTTTTCGGTACCCAAAGTGACATTTTTTACAATTCGAAAACAACAGACATTAAATTTCTCATATCACGAAAGTTCGAGGTGACAATTCTCTTAAGAAAATCAGAGGGGATTAAAGGCCTTCCGAACAGATAATTTACCGAAACGATCCGTTGGGTGCCCCTGGCCTGTGGCTAGAGTTGACTTTGTTACGATACAAACCTTGCTGCTTCTCAAATGTAACTTATTATGTTATCATTCTAGCTGTTGTTAATCGCTATCCATGATAAGGTCAACCCAAACCTTAGCCTGCGTGGCAAGCCTTCCTGTAGGAGCCGAACGAAATCGGGTTTTTTCGCATTCGTTTATTTGATTGTACCATTACTACTTGGATAACCGTAGTAATTCTAGAGCTAATACATGCGAGAAGTCCCGACTTCTGTAAGGGATGTATTTATTGGATTAAAAACCAGTGCGGGTTCTGGTCGGTTCTTTGGTGATTCATAGTTACTGATCGAATCGCACGGCCTTGCGCTGGCGATGTTTCATTGAAATTTCTTCCCTATCAACTGTCGATGGTAAGGTAGTAGCTTACCATGGTTGCAACGGGTCACGGGGAGCTGTTTTGACGCGATAAAATCGCGTGTTTTTATCGTCAGGTTACCTTAGCGTTCATGGTAAATAAACGAGCAAAACTTTTAGGTTACTTAAAATTTTGACAACAAGCATTTAAAAAATCTGTTGACGACTAATCAACGATATCTCCAATTCAGTCGTTTTGCTCTTGACGTGTGTCAGTCATTTGAGGCCATCTCGTGTGACTTAAACCGTCCGACACAGTAGAAATATATTAATAAGTATTTTACTAACCTCGTCTTCTCGGTCCGTACGTAAGTTATAATTACGGATCCTCGTAGCCCGCGCTCTCCGTACTTTGGCCATAATCAAAAGGTAAATGTCTTAGTTCGTAACTTACAGTACAGACCTCGAACTCGGTTCAGTAAGCGGTATTCAAATAAGAAAGGACTTTTAAAGAGTAATAAAATGCCATGTATTTGCTATACTAAGGAATTGATACTCGCACAGCAAAGGGGTTAAACGCTTGTCATCAAAGGGATTCCTACATGTAAGTTCTCCAAAAATCGTCTGCTTAACAAATTGACGTCAGTTTTTCGTGCGTGTGCCCTGTTATTGATCATGAATTTCGTCATAACATTGTCTAAGTAGCAGTGGATCCACGAGGCGATAGGCGAAGTAGCTGTGGATAAAAGTTGTTGTTGTCAAAGTAGCTGTGGATCCGCAGACTACTTTCAGTTGACAGTGTTATTACGAAATTCATTGTCAATAACAGGACAGACGGACAAAAAAAACAAAAACAGACTGGAAAACTGACGTCAATTTGTTTTTTTTTTACGATAACAAATTGTCAAATTGTCCGCTCTCGCTCGTTGCCGCCTCGCATTTATGTGTCTGTTCGCTTATTGACAATGATAATAAGCCAATGAGCGTGCAAGAATTTCTGCAGTTATCGTAAAATTCTGTATTGTTGATATGAGTATTTCAGTGTTTAGCCTTGATGTCCATCAAGTGTTTCGAGCGTCGTCGTGCTATGTCACCTAATTACATCCTCTACATCTACCCACCGGCTATTCTTCACAACTGTTTGTCCTATATATAGTATCCACTATGCATCGCCAGTAAGTTAAATTTATTTAATGACGACGGTGAACCTCGCAGGCTAGTATTTGGTCATTTCACGTTGTTGGTTTGCAGAGAACAGCTAAGAAATTTATCTCAAAGCATTTCAAAGTACAATGCTATAGTTTTGTTCATCAAAATAAGTAAGACTAAATCTGAGTATGTAAGTAAGACTTTATTAAAGTGACTGACTCTTAGCAACATAGAAAACTACTTCACAGGTCTAGTCACAACATAAATAAGGAATAAAATAAATTACAATGAACAATATTAAAAATGCATTATTACTGTTTTAACATCGATAAAATATAAAAAACACATATACAAAATTGAATCGTTACCTCAGTCGGAGTTCCCTTTTGTCAAATACAATTCCAAGGTATTATTCGGAATTTTAACGGTACGTATTACAGTGTTGTTATAATTTATAAACCGTTAAGGGCCCATTAACCGATTCATGCGCGCGCTCGCGCGCGTTGCTAAGGAGGTGAAATTTCACTTCTGTCAGCCTCAGCGGGGAAAATTTAAACAATTCAACAAGTTGCAAATTCGGTTACATTTTAGAGGTTTTTCCTTTGTGTTTCACAAAATTCAAAGTAAAAAAGTACAAGCTAAAACAAAGTAAGAGAAAAAGAAAAACCATTCCTGTGTGGCTTTCGTGTGCTTCGTTTGATCTCATCGAGCCGCTGATAGTGTAAATTGCGCACTCGAACTGCGCTCGCGCTCATAGGGTAACTTCCGATTGATATCGCGGGTACTTCCGGTTTCTTTAAAATGCTAAAGGAAATGTGGTTTTTGATTAAATTAGCATTTTTCGAGGAGTTGCGATTAAAGCCAATGTTGGAAACATAGCTACGCATTTCTTTTGTAAAATCATCCTTTTTTCAGAACGAATTTTTCAATATTTTGAAATTCTCTCAAAATTTGATCTTCTATAAATGAAACAAAATCTATGTATAGCGTAATAAAGATTAAAGTTAAAATATTTAATTAAGGGGAAACATCCCGATAAAGTAATATGCTTGAGAGCCGTTACATTTTTTCAGAATGAGTCACATGACCATGGGCTTGGCCTGATGACGTCATCACTAGTGTTACTGATCATGAAAAAGTTTAAACACATGAAATAACTGAAATAACCAAATATGACAGGGTTATAAGAGAATAAATTTTCCCTGGCAAGACTTGAAAAGATCAGTTAATGGGCCCTTAACATCGTAATAAAAGGTTAGAACCACGTGTTTTGATCTCCGGTTTTCTTTAGTGCTCCCCGGAAGGAAGTCAGCTTCTTAGTAGGAAGTGTTCCATAAACTTTGAAGGCAGCTTCTTCATATTGCCTTTGCCACAGGTCTGAGTCTTCACTCATTCGACGATACTTTTCTAGTATTTTATCAGTCAGATATCGAAATTGGAGTTTTCTTTCATGATGTTTCGAATCGCCTTTATTGTTGTCGCCCGTCGGTGGCTTGAACGGGCTTGGATTTTCGTGTTCACCCGAAAAAATCGCGTCCATATTTGGCCTAAAGAAATAATGAAGTGGAGAGCAAACGAGAAGGTAAGTTTGGAAAATAATTTTCAAAAAAAATGATTGGAATATATCTTCTTGTGAGAGAGTGTTGCATTTCAAGCAAAATAATATAATCAGCGGTTTACTGAAAACGTTTTTCAGTAAATCGCTGCTATTTAAGTGAGATCACATGTAATGTCTATTACACCAGTTCCACTAATTTACATTCACACCGCGATAAAACTGTCATTTTTACCTTGATGATGTTAGCAACATCGAAACGTCGGACAACTAGAGATTTACTATTTCTAATAGTAAAGTCACTTTAAAATTTGTCATAATTTTTGCGTAGAAGTTGCCATGTTTTATATCTCCCCAGTCTTCAACAATGTCACAAAGACTGATTGAATTGTCTCCCATGGATCTTCACGAGTAATCAAATAGAGCCTACAAATTGTGAATCGATCGGCGCTTCAGCCTATGGCAGAATATTTTATTTGAAAGAAAATTCCGTGCTTAACATTTTAACATGTGGTTTATGGACCTTTATAGGAGGAGAAGAGCAGTTTCCATATTTGGAACACATGTTCTAAGAGATCCCGATCCTGAGAAATCTGCCGGTTAAAGGTAAGGTCAGGTTAACATTTAAAGTATTGTCCCATCATTTTTTTTTTTCATTAATTTGCGTTTGTTTTGGTCCACTCTCCTCTAACCACATTTCTTAGCCCAGTCAAAGAAAAGTACGCTAGCACTGACCTATGAATAATGGCCATGATACCCGATTAACTTCAATGAGATTTTCTCTATAGCTAGTACAGATGTTTGTGTAAAATGATAGACATAGCCCTCGTTCTTGAAGCATGCATGTTGAGTTGAATTAAAGGTATAGAAATATACCAGTGTGTTTCTTGTCATAAAGATTCTTTTGCTTCTTCTCGATAAAAAATAAATTGATGTATCTGGGAAGGTTGACGAGTATACGATCAATCCTTGCGTTAGTGATGGAGTGATAGGCTGCAAGCGCACAACCTTTCTCTACTCTGCCTAACTACTAGCTTCATCGTGATAGCTTTACGACATGGAATAAGTTACTTACAATCCTTTGAGGCTAGAAAACTTCGTTTTCACCTCATTGCAAAGATGATAGTCTAGGAGTAGTCCCTCTTTCGCTTAGTCCGTCGTTTTTTTCTCGCGGTTTTCTATTCTTTCGTGTCACGCACGACGGACTAACCGAAAGAGGGACTACTCGTAGTCTACAAAGATGAATGACTATTCATACCTTAATTTGCTCTGCCGTTGAAGTGACCTCAATGTCAGGACGATGTCTCTCTGTCGACACAAAATCGTCTTGGGCTAGGTCTTTTTATACCTTCGTTTGTTATGAATAACAACCATTGTCGGCTCAATTGAAGTTATATCGAACAATGCTTCCATGTTTTCAAATTTTAACGCAACAGTATGTACGTAGCCTCACAGCAAAATACGCTCTGACGACAATCGAACCACATCCAAACAAGCTGGGACGAATTCCTTTTCGTTGACTTTCATAAACAAGGCCAGACAAAGCATAACATTACAAACAAAAGATCAAATAATGTAGCATCATATTTTATTCCAGAAGCGTTAGCAAAAAAAAAAAAAAAAAAAGAAAAGAAAGAAAGAAACACAATGAAAAATACATTTTGAAAAGGAACACACAGAGATTGGCCCAATGACGCCAATGTTGCGACCTCCCCAGCTTAAAGGATTTAACATTTACGTGTGAGTTAACCACTGATGATCCAGGTTGTTTTTGCTGTTGTTGAGGCTTTCGTCTTTGATGTTGTCGCTCAAGAAACGATCTCTCTCCTTCTTCCAGAATTGCTTTTTGGTTTGTAAAAAGCTCCCATAGTTAGGCGTCTTCAAAGCAGTTTTCAAATGGGTGTAGTAAAAGCAAAGCTTTAAGATATTACTTGGGCCAGTCACAAGACACTGGTAATCCAGTGAACCAATCAGAACTCGAAGTAAATACATGTAACCGACTCGAAGCACGAGTTTCGAAAACGCTTTTCATCGAGCCACGTTAACAAATTGACGTCAGTTTCTTATGCGTCTGTTCTCTTATTGATGATGAATTGCGTCATATCATCGTCAAAGAAAATAACGAGCAAAGGTCAGGACACGAAATTGCAGCCTTGTACGTTATTGCTGCCTTAACCATTTTTAATCTTTTCATAAAATGTTTTTCCTTAATCACTATCAATTATCTTGTATATACCTAGTCTGAATTTCAGCCGTCTCTTCCCTTTACCCCTCGGGGTAAACCCTCGGGGTAAAGGGAAGAGACGGCTGAAATTCAGACTAGTATATACCTTTCCTTCTACAGTTTTCACGTTTTGTGTCTTTTAAAATCATGTAAATAGTGCTTCTTACATTTTGGTTTTTTTTTCGTATCCCCTTCTTAGTAGAAGGGCGCTATTTTCCTTCGGCTAGATCAATTTGACACAGAGATAAAATTTATTTTTTATTTTATCATTGTTTTAAAGCCCTATAGAGTTCAGGAGTAAAGAAACTGTTTGCAAAGGAACAGACTCATATAGCAGCCAAAGTTAACAAGAATAAATATGAAACTGAAACAATGTACCAAAGCCTCTGGAGTGTATGTCTGGATGATATTTGAAATCGGGGTGCACTCTAAGATATGGATTCGTCCACTATCGGCTCGACATAGATTTTGTTAGACCGATGTTCTTGTCCATACATTTTACAAGGACTTTTGCTTTTTGCTAAACATTGCCTTTGAGGAATATGCAGTACCGTTCAAAAGTAAGTTACCACCCCACGACACGAGAGTCTCGTTCCGCGAGACGGGACATTCGTGTCGAGAGACGAGACACTCGTCTCGAGAGACCTTTAAAAAACTGTAAGTACGACTGCTCGAACTTCTCTTCTCTCGTCATATTTACTTCTCGCCTATTGTAAAGCAAACATGCAATAATAACGCGCCAAAACATTGCCTGCTCTGACGAAGCTTCGCTTTGGTTTCATGTACTTATAAATGTCGTCATTCTACTTGTCTGTCGGTTCAATTTTCTCTCGTTGTCATCATGAAAAGGTTAACGTTGTTTTTACTCACTTTGGTACATCCACAATGTCTAATTTAATAGCTTGTTTATCGGAAATTGATCTTCAAACATGGCTATGTTTTTTTCGCACTAATAACCTACTGAACGAAACATGACGTTTTGGGATTTTTTTTCTCTTAATATGGTTATGTTTTTCATGAACTAATAGCCTATTCATGTCAAAGGTTCGGAAATTTGCATTTTTGGAACGTAATGCGCTTTTTCTCGTACTATTAGCGGAGCCTCGGGGGCTCGAAAGGCCACCAAGCAGAGCGCCATAACTTTAGGAACTGAACCATAAGCATGCATATAGAAATAGAAAACCATGCAACTCTTTTTCATTGGTCAACATGGCTAACGGCCTGGATCGCGGGCGCGGGCGCCCTATGACGTCGACGAAAACGACAATGTCGTCGCGCGTCACGGCGATTATACTCCAACTAATAGGCCAATCAAATCATGCAGCCTTGGTTTACAGCGTGCATCTTTGATATTGGACATCCATGTTATGGTCAATTGACACCTGTCAAAAAAAAAAAGGTATCGCAAGCTCAAACTGGCTGAATCGATATTTTAAGCCAATGCCGCAAAATTTGCCAGTTTAACAAAACCTTGTCCAAATATGGTTGTTTTTCTCAAGCTAATAAGCTAGTGACGTAAATAATTTTGAGGATTTTACCCCCAAATATGGTCATGTTTTTCTCCAATACTTTGGTAAATACGAATACTAATTATGACTAACTTCCAGGAAGTTAAATAGTCATATTTACTTACTAGTGATGAAATAAGGCAATACCAATAACAAATTAGCGTGCAAATTAAATAGTATCAACAAATAATTAGCTTTGAAGTTAGACTAAATAGTTTTCGTTACTAATTACCAATTATTAACACCAGTAATGAGTCCCATTTACTAATTAGCAACGCAATTCAACAGTCAATAATTAACAGTTAGCTTCGAAATGAAATATTCCAAACCACTGATTAGAGAAGTAATTAATATGAGTCACAGGCACTAATTATCAGCGAATTTAATTTCTACCCAATGACTAATTAGCCACGAAATGTTGCTGGCGGTTTCTGTTGCAAAAGCTAAGCAGATCTGATAAAATAACTTATTTAGTGTTTAGCATTCCTGGTTTTAAAAAACCAATGTTGTTATCGAATCACAACAAACTGTAAAACATGCAATAAATGCGATATTTTCCGCATGAAAAAAGATACACATACTTGAAAGGATCCTTGGTCCTTGGTATATTCACTCACAATGCTATTACGAGAGTTACATAACAAAACATGTCATAATGTTTTCTATTATGAGATAATCTCGTCAAGAAAATAATCTTATAATCAGGAAACTATAAAAACATATCTAGTGAAGAAAACAATCCATAGGCTTTGAGCACATCGTTTTCATACTCTTTCTTCTTTGCTTGGGCTGCTGTCCTCGCCTGTCCCGTCTCAAACGGATTTTTCGCCTGTTTATCGTTAATCGTACCATTCCCTCTGCTTTTGTGGCTGGGTGTTTCATTCTTCCAGGTGACGGAAGAGTCACTTGCCTTCCATCTGGCCTGGCTTGGTTTCAAATCAGTAACTGTCTCTTCTTGGGAACTTGAGGAATATTCGTGCACTGGAACGATTCCATAGGCCTTTAACACAGCGTTTTCATAACTCGACCTCTGTCGCTGGGATTTTTCCTTTTCTGGACCGTTATGCTGAGTAGCGTGGCTTGCACGTCTTATCGTCAACATGCTCGACTATTAGCAGAATACAATTATGATTCCCTGGTACGTACGCGAGTAGCGAGTATTATGCAGTGACCCAAACGTCGAACCTCTTTATACCCTTTAGCGTCTAATTATTCTGTTTTGCCAATAAACCAATCATTGAACACTTCCGCCGGGCACTACTTTTTCTTATTACATGGCTGTAGACAGGTTCTCTAAGTGGGCAAAGGTCATACAGTTGGCGAGCCAATGAAACAGGGGAAACTGAAATGTTGCGAAATAGTTGCACAATTAAGCGTTTGTTGCAAGACAAAGCGGCGACAAAGCATGAATTGTTCACACTAAGGGCAACGTTGCAAGCAATATATCAAACGCGAAAGATCCTGTTTGACAACATTTCCACACAGAGAAGAGAGTTAAAGACACGACGCGTAGAGGAGTATTTTTAACGAAGCTCGAGGTGTTTGTAAATGTGGTAAAACACTGTCTCGGGAGCTTAATCTATCTTCTCAATCGAAACTAAAACAAAGGAGAAAACGGAGAAATAAAATCGTAAAAAAATATCCTATAAATTCCGATAAGATATCCAAACACAGTAACGGTCATGATTTCCTTAACTTCTACCTGCCAGACAACGTGAAATACTGAGCCACTTTTTTCCTTGGCGACGGTGAATATTTTGTGGTCTTTTACGAAATTGAACGTTTCTGGCACCAAAAGATGCATATAAGCAAGCAGATCAATTACTTGTCGAAGCCGAAGCACGCTATTTTGCGATAACATAGTTCAATAACTGTTTTATTATTCGATCATCAAGTTTATTTCCATGCTAAAATCAGTCTCTGAAAGCTTAGGGAAGCGATGTGCCATTTTCCACACTAGAGCGTGGTCAGTAGTACGCATGAGTAGGATATTTGCAGCAGAACACATAAATTAGACGGTGTTACGCATGAGCAGACCATTATTTGTAGGCAGTTATTTACAGGCCACGTGTTGGGTTCTCAGCCAATGGGAAGGAAGGAAAAAATACACCGAATGATAAGTTTCTTTGATACGTAATCGCACGATTACCGTTAAAATGAATTTTAGAACAAGATTAAAGTTAAAAAGTACAATCTGTATTTATATGTTATTTCTTGGCTTGTCTAAATATTGCTAATGTCAAAAACGCGAATACAACTTTGGAATGCAAAAGTTAAGACCCACAAAAAGCAAAAACCGTGACGTGTCTGAGGAGAGAGGGTTATCTGGTACACTGGTCCTCTAGCAGAAAACTAAAAATGCGTATCAGGAGGCTCTAGAATGTTATAGTTCATCCCCAATGCGAACACCATCTATCATTTTCTCCAAGGTTTCTTTCATGCTATCTACAACTGGAATAAAACATACCAAGGAGAAATGTGAAAAATTCATAAAATCATTGTTTATTTGTGCTTCTATTTAACAAGTAGAATGTGAGCTCGAGATTTCCATCACGTGATTGTTGACGAGGTATCACACATAGAAATCGAGAGCGAATAATCGAGTTGTTTTAGCCGTTCAAAATTTTATCTAAATTCCCTTCAGCGACACTTCGAAAACGCAAGGAAGCGGCTGCCAGTTTGTTAACCAGGGCACACTAGTACGGTTCAATGAGTAATTGGATCTCCTGTGGTACAATTCAGTAATCGTGCCCGTAAATTCAAATTGGCTTCAGATTTTGAAACGACTCGCTCGTTCACTCTCTGAACTGTATTCCCCTCGGTCTAATTACTTCGCAATAGGCCTTTTGCAAGCAGTTTGTCACGTGACGTGCTTTTCAAGAACACACTGAGTTAGCCATTGGTAATGCATAATGTTATCAGAAATAGGAAAGAACATTTACAAAGAGGCTTACAAGCACACGTTCAGGTTTATATCATTTAAGAGGAGAATTTTATGGACGTTAGAGATTAGAAGTGATTGTATGAGAAGAAGAGGCTTTGCCCTCCAGTCACGCTCCGGTGGATTTCTATACAAATTCGTGTAATTTTGCAAGTTTTCAAGCGGCCATAAAATCTTTGCCTTTCCGTTTGAGAGCCATTAGACTTTTTCAATCTTCCTAATATTTTACTCGTCTTTCTATCTCCAATAGTTATATGCCAACAGCTTCCTTTTGTAGTGATTAAAATCAGAAAAAGTACCTGAAGAGCAAAGCTTCTTCGCTTCCATACAAAACCTTTGCACTACTTAAATCGTCATGAAACCTAAACCTTACCCTGTACATGGCATTGGTCTCAAAATTGGTGTTCCAACTATTGAAAACATGTGCTTTCCAGTTCTGAAATTCAGCTGTAGCTAAAACTTTAGAAATTATCGGTCACATGCAAAAGGCCTATTAGCCAATCAGAAGCCTTATTTACTTTCCTGATATCCTACGATATTAAGTCACTGACCTGACATAGATGCATAATCATGGTTACTTAGCCGAATTTGCCTCGTTTTGTCTCACCACGGGCATTTTAGCTTGATTATGTCAAGCCAAAATAAGAACCATGGCTCGACAAACTCGTCTGGCCATGGTCTTGACACCAAAGGTATAATAGAGGGTCTATTATACTCTGGCAGCTTGGCAGCTTAAACCAATTTTTAGTTCATGTACAGTACAGGTCTTAATTAAGCAAGTAAAAAAATGGTACCAACTATCATCACTTACTTCCTGGTGTGCTTCCATAATAGTATTTATATGAAGGATTGCCCTTTTTGTTGTAGATGTCCTTTTGTACCCTACCAGCTGAGTCTGAAAGATACAATCCACAATACATTCGAACCTTCACTAATGAACACCTCCAGTGATGCAGACACCTTCTGTCCCTTCTCATACAAACAATGTATGGAATATTTTATGGTACCTGACTTTACAAAATAAGCATTTTGTACCTAACATAAAAATCCTGGGAATGTATGCTCCATCAATCTGGAATTTGGTATCTTGTGGTTCTTCGTCATCCTACAAAGATGTAAACGCATAACTGTAGGATCATAATTTAATCCTCTCACTAGAAATTCTTGATGGCAATAAACATAGAGATGGTAATGTCAGCTAATCACTCAATAAAGATTAGTAATAAATAATTTATTATCATAATAGGATGAAATACAATGCAATGCAATGCAGTACAATGCACAATATAAAATTACAATACAATTCAATTTACAATACAATAAAAATAACAACACAGTTAACAATACAAGTTACAATACAATGCTATACAATTTACAACACAATTTACAATTCAATTTACCATACATTCACTACATTCAATACATGCAATAAAATACAACAAAATACAACAACATACAGTACAGGACAATGCACAATACAATAGCTTTTATTTATACACAATAACAAATTAAAGCTGTTGCTTGTGGGGCCATGTTATTACATTAAAATGTCAATTTACAAATACTAATTAAAAAATTCTAAAATGCTTATAAAATGTTAATTACAAATACTAAAATACTTAAAATACGAATTTATGAATACTCTAATTATTAGATATTGAGCTAAAATTATTTAAGACTGAGAGTTACAGATATCCAAGAGTAGGAGGGGATTTGATGCCAAAATTGAAGTTCTGACAGTACTCTTATGTCTTTCACTTTAAAAAAATCGTTTGTTGCCATTACCATTGTGGTAATAAGCTGTCAATCCGTTCCATATAAAGGTGCTGCTCTTTGTGAGATGGAATTCTTCATAAATTAATAGCTGCTGAAGTGGTGGTGCAACGAGTTTATGACTACCTCATAAGCTATACCTTGTACACTGAACCTAATGTACATTAATCATGAAAACATACCTACTGCTTTAATTGAGAATTCAGTAAGTGCTATAAATGATGTACATTAAATATGCATGTGCACTAATTGACTAATGGGTCAGTCAACTAATTTGTTTGATTACCCTGACTGACCAATTAATCAATTTCATTTAATTTCCAGACTTATTGATTGATTGACCGACTAACTCATGCTAAGAAGACCTCATGTCAGTAGGATTTGAAAATGAAACTTCAGTGGAAATGTTCTTAAACAAGCTAATTTCTCAGTGACTGTACCTCAACATTGATCATCACAAACTTCTTGCTTAATTCCTCTATTTCCTTTGATTCAGCAAATTTAGGCTTCAATGCTGCAAATACAAGAAAAGGTTTAATTTGTCTTCTTTAATGGGAAAAAAAAAATCAGTTGTTCAGGTACTTGTTACCATAGCATTGGCCATAATGTAATAATAATAACAAAATTAATATTTCATGACAAAGCCTACATCACACAGTGGCTTGAAACAGAAGGGTAGATTAAGATAGATGTATCATAATAATAAAAAAAATAATCATTATGAAATTACTTTTGCAACTAATTTGCATCTAGCCAAGAGGAGACAGAGGTTTTATTCAGCTAATTTGATAGATTTAAATAATCTCTTACTTTTTCCAAGTTTCCCACACTTCAGTTGTTCCAACTTATAATTGGTGGTGGGGGTGTAGGTTGTTGCAGGGGGGAGGGGGAACTCAAGAAAACTTTATATGGGAGGGAGCTAACCCAAGGACTGAGTCCTTGTCTTTTTAGATACCAAAAAGGTGTAGCCCTTTCATTCAATGTTTCATTCAGGGCCGCCATTAATGGTACATGTAGTAACCCATTTCACCTGTTACGGCTGAGTATACTTGTTGTGTTCTTGATGTTAAGGGTGAACTTGCCTGTTGTTTAAACAATTCACCCACAAAGTAACAAGTTTTTTATGGGTTTGAAGATGAAAGCAACAGTTAACTTGGAACTTAATGAACCCCTGGTACCTGACACAGAAAATGGTAGTCCCTTTCCCAAAGTTAATATGTACACGCAACAGACAAACTGCAGAATCATTTTTCTAACCCTTTGCCTAGAATCCTTAAAATACTGCCAGGATAAATGCATCTGTCTGAGATATTTTGAAGTGCCTTTTAGACATACAGTACCTAGCTGGGGATGACCATTTTACCTACCCTCGTACCTCAACTTAAAGAATCCCTACCGTCTCATAAACTTTAAGCCTGAAAAAGGTACCCTATCAAATGGAACCTCCCTATTGAAGGAGTAACCCTTCCCCTGGAATTTACACTAACTTGAGCTCAGCATGAGAGGCACATAGTCTCCTTCACAGCCGTTATTAGGGTTATGTTGTCATGCAATAATTGTACTTCTACCCATACCAATAGAAGCGTTGCCTGACGACCCTAATAACCGCTGCAAAGAAGGAGAGTAGATAGGCACAGCGAGAGAAAATTGACTTCAAAAATGCAACACATGTACACAACCTTTGGACAATGACTAGGCCTTCATCCCTGAACCTCTACACTGTATATCATAAGTTGACAAGAATACCACACATTGAGCCTCAATGCTCTCCAGCAATGGCAAAATGTATTATATTGACTTAGGCATGGTTCAAACAGGGAACTTCACAATTGCGCTGATTATTTCATTATTAGGTACATGTTAAGGTCAACATCTGAATCAGTTATGATCCACACATTATTTAGGCCAACCTTGCCATTTGATTTGATTATGGCAGTCAATTCAGATAGAGGACTTTACATGCGCTGAATTAGTGCATCACATTATGGATACACAATATACATAAATTGATATATTTCACATGTGTCAATGATTTTGTATTCAATTAACAATAAGCTTTCATACAATTTGGTTGTCAATCAACTGTCAAACTTAATTATTTGAGTTGACTCAAATTGGTTTAAGTCTTGACTTAAATGGCACATATAAAGTTTGATGTTTGAGTTTGGCCTTTTAAAGTAGTGTACTATACATGTTATGTATTAAAGCATGATTGTACCTCTGCATGCGCCACACCAAGACTTGTGAATAATCAACATCACTGGTTTGCCGCTGAAACACATAATCACATGCAATAAATACTTAATATTTAAATATAAATTAGGGCAATTATTACGAGACAAGTACTTACAGTAGTAAATATGTACAACATCTCATTTGACTCAATTTACTTATTTACATGTACCAGAAGTCAATAACTTTTGAAATGCAAACGCAAGCTCAAACTATTTCTAGATAATTATTAATACTTAGTTCGGAATTGAATAGACTTTGCACTGACTTGCAATCACTTTAATGAGTTCATTTTAGCAAATAAAATTTTTACATACAGTACATGTACAGATGTTGATTAATGCAAGTGAGGCATATTTTGTACCATCTTGTTGGCTGCTATAAGTTCACTTGGTGCTCTAATGCTACAGTAAAAACCCACTTGTAAGAACCTAGTGGTTCAAGAACTTGCTGGCAGAAATTTGCCATTTTAATACCCAAAAATGTAAGAACCCATTTAGCCAAGCAAGATCGAGCAGGTTCTTGTATGTGGGTTACAGTTAAATCATGATAAACATTTCAACCAAGGTAGTGTGATTTTGAGACTGCAATTTAAATTTCAAGAAAATACATGATAATACAGCTGTGAATAACTACTGCATATTCAAGAACCAAACCCAAGTTACTTAATATATATCTGGTAATCAACATTCAAGTATATCTCCTTCATACAAATTAAGAACCTAACTATGAACACTCTTACATGTACCTACACAATAGCCTGTAGCCACCCCAAAATACAAGAACCTATTTTTCCAGCCAAGCCAAGGTAATATATAACATAAATAGTGGTAGCTAATAAAGTTTGCGTGTTAATGATCACAATACATGTAGATGACTAGCACAGGTCGTTAAGTGGTAACAATTAATAACCAAATGGAAGCCAAATAACGGGAAAACCTTTACCTTGATTGTGCTTCTTTCAATCCTTCAGAATACGTTTTCCACTCAATATGATCTCCAAAGCCTTGCAATGAGAAAGATGCATTGTTCTTAAAATAAATTTAACTGTTTTAAATGTAAAACAGACACTTTAGTTAATAAACCAAGCCTCTTAATTTTATTCTCCTAGACAAGGACCCCTGTTTAACCAAAGAGCAATATTAAGGCTTTAATTTAACCTGCAATTTGCAGGCTGCCAAAGTCATCCAGTAGTATCCGAGGCAGGGAGGGGAGCGAGGGGGGCTTATAAAAAGAATACAAAACGTTTCAAAATGAACTACAGCAGTGTTGATTGAAATACATTTTCCATTTACTGAACTTTAAATAACCTTTAAACTATCATAGTAAATTCTAACTTCTGTCATGTTTAACTAGAAGTGGGGGGGGGGTATATCTTAAGGGGGGCTTACAATCAGAAAAAATATTTTGTCTTCAAGTAGATGGGCCTTAAAGCAGAAGTTTTACGGTATCAGCGCTCTTTTAACGGATATGAAGTTGAGATTTGCATATTTTAACGTGTACCAGTTAATCGTGATGAAACAGCTGTAAATATATCGATTATTTTAAAAAAATTAAGTCAGCTTCGTTTTAACTTTACTAATTCAGCTGATAATTACAACTCCGGATTGACTCAAAGTCCACAAATAACCCAATATATAATGCCTCTTTTCGTGTAAAGCGAATAAAATAATGTAGAACTATTAGCATTGCTCGTTCAAAAATTCGACTCTCTCAACAGGCCGTTATAAATTTTTAACTTGTTCTCAATATGCGCAAAGCACGACTAATTCTTTTATCCAGTTTTCCACCTACCTCTTCCAAGCAATCCATCGACAGGAAACAGACTCAAAAAGCTCGTACAGAGGAATAATAGGAACGAATAAACAGAGAGCGACGTAACCCCAGCCATGACTTTCTCGTTCGCGCCGTCAAAGAAAAGTTCAAGGACGCTTTCGAGGGCAAATGTGTTGCCTGGGAACTGGTAACCAACTTTTTCACCTGCCGTCGACACAACACCGCGGCAAAACGTATGCGCATGCGTCAACTTCGACATTTCCGGTTTGCACGTGCTGTCTGGTTGTTCAGATTAATTTTGTTGTTCGCCTGCGGTGTTTAAGCTTGTTGTTGTGAATCAGCAGCCGCAGATGAAAGAGTAAAGGACCACAAATACAGAAAAGGTATGTAGGCAATTACTTGTTGCAATTACTGGTCCTGGAAATGTTCGCTGGACCCTTTACGAAATGCTCCGCAGTGGCCGTCATTACTGATTAGTAAGCCTTTTGTCAGTTCGTTGTTTATCGATTTTATCTAGCTTATAATACTGCGAATTTCATAATGGTAGTAATCTCACAATTTCAACTTGTTGAGCTGATCATGAGAAGCTCACTTAAAACTCAAGCTACATGTAATAGTCAAGCGCCTGCATGAAAATACACATTTTCGGTTTGGAAATAAATTTCGATTTTACTTTCAGAACTTCATGATTACAACAGCAGCAAGATTGCCTTCTTTGGCGAGTCATTCTAAATTAAATGCCAGAGAACTTTGAGGTACCATTGGATTTTCATTCAGGATGGATAGGTCAAAGGAGTCTTCAAGTTGTACATTGCCAGTAATAAGAGACAGAACACCATTACAGAACTGTGTAGCAACTCACTCATTCGAAACAATAAATTTATTAATATTTAAAATCATTTCAGTGACTTATATGATTTTCTATGCTACAGTAACATGCTTCCTTCATGTTCCACTGTTTTGCTAGCCTATCCATATGTACACAAAAGACTGTTCAACTAACTGGACAAGTTTTTAATTCACAGTATTTTAAAGTTATAGCTTTCAGATTTTAAACTACCATACTTAAACTCACTTGAAGTACATAATTTTGAAATCTGAAGGTTTACAAACATTGGCTGCTCCCTGAGGAGCCTGCTTTTTTGACCATCCACATCCCTTTGGCTTGTGCTGAAACCTAAAATTCTTCCAGAATTGATAACATCTCAGGATGCTCCATGTTGCTGGATAAATAATCCCTCCTCTCTTTGAAGTGTATTTGTTTTCTGAGATCTATTAAAAGAATGGCATTATAATTTGCAAGTTAGTTCTCTGGAACTACTTTTATGTCCTTACCTTTCAAGGGGTTAAATGTGAAGAAAGGTAAAACATAATTTTACTTTATTATATAACAGAACTGACATTAATTTATATTGAGGTAAAGCTGTGTCTGCTGTTCTAGTTAAGAAACATTATAATTAATTAAACAGACTTTTTAAACTGAGTGGCCTTATACACCTTATTCCAATATGGCTGCCATTTTAGTATTCTTTTGTTTACTTGCAAATTAGCCCTTGTTGCCTCGTTCTTAAACTTGAAATTCAAAAGAATATTTTCCCTTAAACGAGGCAACAAGGGCTAATTTGCAAGTAAACAAAAGAATACTAAAATTGCAGCCATTTTGGAATAAGGTGTATGGTCTTTCAAGGAGGCCTGTATTTTAAATACAAATAAGAATAAAACAGGGCAAAGTGCCTGAAATATGCTATTGTGTACAACAAAACAAGAGTTCTTTTTTCCTCTACTACACGGTGTTCTTCACTCAATCTTGGATCTTCCTGAAGAACAGACTGCAAAATGACATTGAAAAGACCAGGTGCACTTTTGTCAGCAAACTCTTTCATCTGTCCAGGATCATACAGTGACACAGCATCACTGCTTTCATAATGATATTGCAAGGATATGAAAAATTTTCTGATCAGCTGGTCAAATGAATTTTCTGAAATTAATAGAAAAGGTAAGTATCTATTTTACTTATTTAAATAAATTATTTAAATAATTTTATTTATTAAATTTAAATATTTGATTCTCTGCTTGTGTCAATCATTGTCATGTGGTGGTCTTAACCCATCCTCTTACTTATTGGATTGCACGAGTACAATACCTGTATCAGAAATATAGTCTTGAAATGGTGTCTGTTACCCTTACCGGTCACCTAAACAACATTATGTTATTTTGATTGTTAACTAAGTCACTAGTCAATATTCAAACCAAAATAATTATCAGTTTTCCAAATCATTAAAAGAATGAGACTTGAATACTTGTGAAAAAGTAGTTTGTGGCAAGTCTGATGCAGCATTTTTTCTTGGCTAAAAGACTCTTCAGATAACTCTTCCCAATCATTGCCATAATGATTGAGAAGTCCTCTAAATCCTTCTCATTAGTGCTTATGACTTCAACTGAATGATGAAATTTACGATATTGTAATTGACCATGTGCAATACATGTAAATATTGATAATCTGTTTGAATGGGTTTTGGTCAGATGGTGTTATTACAGTGTGTCATGGATTGTCATGATGTCAAACAATTATCCTTCAAAATACTTGTATCTTGTATGTCTTGTATCTTTTCATTTCAGGTAAGTGATACTAACCTGATAGTTGAGTTAAGTCATGGATTGCTGTTGTCATCCTGTTACAAACTGTTTTATCCACTGTAACTTCACCATAGCAATTTATTTTTACTACCCCAAATGATGTTTGTATTTCTGCCATAGATGCTTGCTGGCTTTTTGGGTACTGCAGGTCTATTCCACAAGCCTCCTCTAGACATTTAAGTCTTAAGAACAGCAATTGGAAATGGTTCTGAACTTTTTGGAGGCCTTCGCTACTGCTGTGTTGATGCTTTAAGTTGTTGTGTAGTCTTAAAATTGGTAAATTGCAAGATCTAAATAAAAATTTTAAAAAATAAAAATAAACATATTAATGATGAGTTTGTTTGTATCCAGATACTGAAAATGGATGTCCAATAAGCATATCCCCCACTAATGAAAAATGGAGTAGGTGAATTTTTAGTGAAATGTTTCATAAAGTGGGTGTCCATAGGGTTCCTGGACACCCCTCTAACTGAATCCTCGGTGTGGAGACAACATTGCAGTACTACTGAATTTCAATAAGTATATGTCAAACTGACATTAATTTTAGACAAAACTATTGGTACAAGTTTATGGGTTTGGTCTTAGGAAAAATAAGTTTGTCAAGTGGCATAAAGTTCTTGTTTTGCTGTCTTTAAAATTATTATTTTTCTTTAAATTCGTTTGGCAATTAATTTTTCGAAATAATATTTCCCAGCTTCTGTGCTACCTTTTCCTTTCCAAAGTATACCAGTTTTAGAATGAACCGCCTGAGGTGGCTTTTTGCTACCTGCACCCCAACAATGAATTTTAGTGAAGCAATTGACCGTACTGTACTGTAGTCAAGAAGAGTAAAATAAAAATGTGAGGTACATTAAATGCAAAACACTCCAAAATCAGTAGTGTGAGATAATTTTATAGGTACCTTTTGAAGTTTGTCATCTGAGGTCTGTTTATTTCCATCTTAGTGGAGAACCATACATGCGTAAGACTTGGATCATTTAACACGAAATATAATTAAATTTAAAATGAATTTTTTTTGGTATCATGTCTATTTTGCCGCAAATTTTACAAAATTTGATACAAACAACTTGTTTATTGTTTCAACAAAAATCTTTGAAAGAGTATGCTTTCCTTTTCCTTAATTTCATTTAATTTGCTGGTAAAAAGATTCCGAAAATCCTTACAGCAATCCAAGGCAGTGCGAACCTGCGTGTCAATTGTAATTAACCGATGTCTAATTAACTGACCTGCCAGTAGTTCGTAACACCGGCGGCTTCTAGTCTGGATGCGAGGTAAACCTTGTTTCTTCGTCCACTCTGGCACAGCATTTGTAGCACCACCTTGCACCCGGCTTGTACCCATGACATGTTGCTCCTATGGCATCCAGGACTGCAAAAAGTCTCGCAGGAATCCGCTGCTTCCTAACGCCTCGCGAATGGTTTTCTCTAGGAACCGAACATCTGTTGTTGCTCGTCCGTATTTCGTCCCAGTGAACACGGCAAACTGTTGAGCCCACTTGAGTTCGGCAGCTCTGGTTAAATCTTCAGACAGAAAATATTTTTTGCCGGCACATTTACGCCTGCTTTTGTTGGCTTTCCCACATTTTTCTGCGAAGGAACCGCACAACCAAACCAACGCAACAAGGAGAACTACGTAAAAAAAAAATTGCTCTCGTCGAGCGCGAACGCGCCCGAAATTCTCTCATATTTTGTTGTTGGTGCAAACACCAAACCCCTGGGTGCAAGCGCTTGAAACTTAAATGAAAAATAAACTTTTCAACAAGACAAACCTTTCCCCTACTTTCTTTTGCTAACTCTTACTTTTTGTTTTCAAACTTAGCGGTACGGGATTTTATCTTGTTTACATTGGGTTTTAATACGTAACCGGAAATGCGTAATTTACCGGAAGCTCAAACTTGTACTCATGCGCAGTGCGTTTTACCGCGGTGTTCGTCGACACAGGCTACCCACGTTACCTACATGGATCATGCTAAGCCAAGACAGCTCTTTTTCAGCGTGTGGTTACTTTCGAGGAGCAAAACGTTATATAACGTTAGTGCGAATGAGATCTTTTACGAAGGAAAACCCGGAAATTCGTGAAAAAAGTTCTTAATGATCCGGTCACATAGTACAAAATCACACATGCTGGTGAGCAAGTTGCGCAGTGGGACTTCTCCAAAACAATGCAACTCGTACCAGTCCACCTGGACCTGCCTTTGTTTTGGAAGTCCCACTGGGCAACTTGCTCACCAGCATGTGTGATTTTGTACCATGTGACCGGATCGTGCGAAGGGCCTATTTAAAGTGTAGTTATTAGTGCAAAACCAAAGAAAGAGGATTATCCTCGACTACCGAGTGAAATCCGCTCTAAACCTCAGCCTATGCATGCTGCATTTGATCGCTTTAGCGACAACTTTTTTTGCAAGGAAGGCGGGGGATGGGTCAGAATGAATGAAAAAAATGTACTACTTTCTAAAGGAACTGTAGGGCTGTGTCTTGCATAAGGTTGTTATTCCAAAACAGCAAACAGGGACCAAAGAATTGCTCAGTGCTGTAATCTTAATGTTATGATTTAAAGAGTGACTTCTAAATTATAATAGTTTTTTTTTTCAAGAGAAAATAAATAGAATGAAACTTGATCATCTGAATTACCTAACTGAATAATAAGATTCCAGTGCCAACATCTTTAGCTTATTTAGGAACCTACATAAATTACGCACAGTTCTACAACCCTAAAGATCTCTTTCTCACTAATAAGCCAGATACATTTACCGTTTCTAGGGTTGGTCAAATCAGATTTAGTGACCACCCCCTAATTTATGCCTCTTGCAAGCACAAGTTTCCAAATCTTGCTCATTTAGACAATACAAGAAACTTGTGATTGACAATTTTGCTTAAGATATTGAGCTTATTTATCTGCAGGAGTCCGTCATGCGGTCATTGTAAAGGAAAAGAAGAATTAATAATTGAGAAATGATTAAAAATGCCAAAGTCTGTTCAACCATCATTTGTGAGCTTATTTCGACCTTTTCACCTTATAGCCTTTGGGCTTATTTGTCGAAGTTGTTTTTTTCCTTCTGAGGCTTTCGTCTTAAAACGCCAAAACATCACTGAAATGAAGAATGGATCGCCTGAGAGGGACATGACTAAGCCATCCCCCGACCCCGTCGAAAAGCACTTTTGCTCGAAGACCGAACTACAGCGGAGTTCTCTTTACCAGTCTTAGCCGTGTTTACCAAGTTAACGCACGTTATGATTGGCTTAGCATATTACATTAAGTCAGAGGACATGTCTACCACAGAGGACAGAACTGCACGGCATACACTCAAGCTGGTTACCAAGGCCCCTTCTGTTTAGCTCTCGAAGGAAAGAAATTGATTGAGGACCTCGGATCGATGTTGCTGAGCAGTAATTGCGTAATGGTGGCGTGTTGGACAAAACCTTTCGCCAGATTATTTTACTGCCTTCCTAAGACGATCCTGTACCCAGCTCTTTTATAGCAACACCCTTTACAACGTTTTGTATACTTACTGACGTTTGTCACCTTATTCTTAGAACGTTTCCCAGCATGTTAATTTATCACAACGTGGCTCAACTTTCGAATTGAAAGTTGAGCTCATTTCTCAAATATCAGGAACTTTTTGTAGATCTCAGCCGGAAATTTATCATGGGTTAAAACATGCTGATTTCTCAGCTGACAGTTTAAATGCTCTTATAAATGTATTGATTTGGCCTTTAACTTGGCCTAAAATACAAAAAATGTTGATGAAACTTTCGGACAAGTGGAGTAGCGCCACTTACCGATCAAGGATAAACTGTTCAAGAAAATCGAATTATGACATATAGCGTGGCGTACAACCCCATTAACTTACAGAACAAACTAACTAAGAGAAGGATAAAATTCCTGTAAACGTACACTGAACCAGTTTCTAGGTTTCTAGAAAAAATATTTATGAAGCCCAACAAAGTTCTTTGACAATTTTACTATGATAATGTTTTGTTTTTTGGCCTTGACCGTGCGCAAATTACAAATTACAATTAACGTTCACTTCTGTCTGAGGAGCTAATCAATAAAACATTTCGGTTAACCTGCCTAGTATATCAGCGAAAAACAAACGATTGTGCACGGTCCCCGAAAATGATCAAATGGATCGATGAAAAGTTTATTGCGCAGCCCAGAATTAACCTACAGAGCTTGAAAAGTAGTCCAGATAGCCTGATACAACACCGTTTTTAAGCATCCTTGGAATCCCCACACGGACTATACTAGTATTCTTGAGAGTTCCTTTAGGCCGTATGGATCTCAACCATGCATGCAGA
This sequence comes from Orbicella franksi, assembly GCF_964199315.1. Classification (NCBI taxonomy): domain Eukaryota; kingdom Metazoa; phylum Cnidaria; class Anthozoa; order Scleractinia; family Merulinidae; genus Orbicella; species Orbicella franksi. The sequence continues at coordinate 9,913,838 of NC_138158.1, read as the reverse complement.
AGTATAAATGAATATTTGATTAACGGCTAAAGGACACGGAATGTTGGAGTGGGGGATCCGGCGGTCTTCTTAAAAACCTAGTCTTATACACCTTATTCCAAAATGGCAGCCAGTTTATTATTCTTTTGTTTACATGGTAATTAGCCCTCTTTGCCTCGTCAACATGTACAAAATACAAAAGAATTTTGAAGTGAAAATGAGGCAAAGAGGACTAATTAACATGGAGACAAAAGAATATTAAATTGGCCGCCATTTTGGAATAAGGTGTATTTCTAACAACAATTTGCAATTTGGTATCTCTTATTTGACGTCAGACCTGGCAAAAAAATCGAATATAAATACATTTCAGGCATTTTTTTGCTATTCTCAAGAACTTTATCGATTTGCATACCGCACTTGAGGAGTGCTTTAAAAATTCCTGATGACCATTAAATCGCCCTTTGCTGGAGACTTTATTGATAACAATGATAACAATAGTTTCTTCATTGAATTAAACACATATATATATATTTCAGGACCAAAGTACACGAGCTATAGACCATATTAGAAACCAAAATGATCAACATCTATACCATATTTTAAACCAAAACGGCTTACAGTCCAGCGCCTCACATACTTACATAAGCTTACAACGTTAAGAAGAACTTAACACCCTCGAGGGTTACATCTCAAGAAAGGTTCTTTTCAAGTGCGTCATTTCAGACACAAAAAAGCCGACAGTTTGTCTTGACGGTGATTCGCCTTGGGCCTAGATGCAGCACGTTAAATTTATTCATGTCGTCCGGCAGAAGTAAGTGCTTCTATAGTTTCAAAACCACCCCTCAGTTAACATGCAATGCAATTAACATTTTGCTATCGTTGACGCGTGAGACTTAATGGTCTGGTAACTTGTTTGATTGACGGATTTTGCTTTGTTGTGTTTGGCACATTTGCAATCGCCTTATTGTTACTTTCTGCACGAATGAATATCATCACAAAGTGAAGACTTCGCCAAGCAGGAGGTAGGTAAGGCGAAGTATAAGAATATTACTGCAGTCTTTACCTGAGTGGATCGGCTCCATCGAAGTTTCACTTGCGAAGTTTCGAAAATTGGAAAAATCGCAACACTTGTGTTTCAGGATGAGGGCATAGCCTATTCTAAGGAAAGTTTCTAAGGGGATTGGCATTCTCACACTTGTATGGTAAGTCGTGATGCCTATTTTCCTGTTTTCTCGCTCAAACGGTTCGATAGATTTTCTGTTTGGAAGACATTCTAAAAACCCCTCGAGATTTTTATGGCTTTTCTTGAGCTGTGAAATGCCAGCTCTGGTTCTTGTGATATAGAAAATATTATGTTGAATATTAAGAGTGATCTTAATTGAAATGTCGTTTAAGATACGATAAAAGTTCAGCTCATAATTTCCGACACTTGGGTTGATACCGGTTTCACCCCATGGCGAGTTCGCCGCCACCGAGTTCGACCCCACTTTAAAATTCCTATTTCGAGTTCGCCCCGGCCCACCTTTGTCGGGTTCGCCCCCAACTTTTCGAGTTCGCCCCAAATTTTGTGTTGGACCTTTGGTAGAATTGTAGCTGGCTTTCTTTTCCGCACTTATCCTGTCGGGGACAGCCATGTTGGTCTTATTGGTTTCCCCAGGCTATAGCTAGTGACACTGAACGTTTTAATTTCACAATAGACGTTATGTTCCCCATATCACAAAGGGTTTCGAATTCACTCAGGATATTGAGATCGAGGGAATTACAGGCTCTAATTAGAATGGAAGTCCTATCCTAAAATTAAACCTATCGTAAGTTAAAATATAACTTCGTCAAATTCCAATTTGACAACAAAAGTATAGTCATTAAAAGTCAGCGAGATAAATCATTCGACCATGAATGTTGTTTCGTTCGGTAGCGGTCGCTAGCGCCCAAAACTGCCGGCAATTTACGCTTTAATTCCTACGAAGATCTACGAGATGTACATGTCAGATGTCTTGTCCAGATATGTTACCGTGAACATGGATCCTAGCAGATGAGAATGTTAGGGACACGGTTGAAGGAGACATCCGTTAGCTTTTCGTTGTTATAGGACATACCAACAGTCAAACCAAGTGAAGCGTACCCCTCAAGATTACATTAATGAATTGATTATTTGAATATTGAACCCGCAAGTCGTTTCAAGAATGCAATAATGAATTGATTATTGGAAAATAGAACCCACTAGTCGTTCCAAGAATACGGCTAATGGTTTAATGTTCAAAAAAAATCAATTTAATATTTATTTTTCAAACGACTAGCCAATTCAATATTCAGATAATCAATTCATGATTGCATTCTTGAAACTACTAGACATTACCGTGTTTTCACCAGACGTTAAGAGAAAACAATAGCTTATTAGCGTAATTCTTTAGAACAGAGATATCGCGCGAAATTTTCCTGGAAAATTTCATTATAGAACTAGGGACCGTATGTACCTTTTTTTAATCGTATTTTCACAATCCTCCCCTTACAGATATAAATTCAGCCTCTTACGAACCTTTTGCGTACAACTCAGAGGGCGCACTACAGTATACATGTGATAAATGTCTCTTTTTATTGTAAATATCAAATTTAGGTTTTTACATTTTATAATTTATTTTATTTATTTTATGTGTCCCCTATTAGTAGAGGGTTTTTTATCCTCGGCTAGAATGTATTTGACACATTAATAAAGTTATTGTTGTTGTTGTTAAATGTACACCTTTTGCTGTTCATTTACAGAAAATATCCATTCATTTGTGTCCAAATTTGTTTCACTATAGTTAGTATACTCTCATTAACGCCAATATGACCTTCATTTGCGCGTAAGGAACGTTCAAGGATAACACTTGTATATGTATTAACATTCAAAATCATCAAAAGATAAACAATATCTTCCTTTGACATTCATTGGCTGTAAATGTATTTTCATTTTTGTCGAAATAAAATTCGTTGTCATGAAACGACAATCATTCACACATTTGAACAATCCTTTTTCAACAAAAGACTTTCAATAACATAATTTGCATGAGAACTCACAATCAATTGCATTATTATACAACCATATCCGTGAAGGTGACAATCTTTAGCACGTTGAGACAGACATTACCGTTTTTCCACCTAACGTTAAGAGAGAACAATAGCTTATCAGCGTAATTCCTTTGAACAGAGACATCCCGCCCAATTTTCCTCGAAAATTTGATTGTAGAACTAGGGACCATATGTACCTTTTTTTAATCGTATTTTCACAATCCTCCCCTTGCTGATATAAATTCAGCCTCTTACGAACCTTTTGCGTACAACTCAGAGGGCGCACTTCAGCATACCTGTACATGTGATAAAGTGACAGTTAGATTTCCCCACAAATGCCACGAAGAAATAGAATCCCATTTGAACACAACGAAAGGATAATCAGGGCCTAAATGTGGACAATGGTATCGCTTCATGCAAACATATTTGCCAAGATGCCTCAATAGTGAGGTAATTGAGGGATAAATTATTCAGCAAATTTGATATTCTCTCCTCCAAAAATAAATGTTATTCAGTATGGCTGTAATGTTTGTCTCACCGTACTTAAGATTGTCACCTTCATGGATATGGTTGTATAATAATGCAATTGATTGTGAGTGCTCATGCAAATTGTGTTATTGAAAGCCTTTCGCAGAAAAAGGATTGTCCAAAAGTGTACATGATTGTCGTTTCGTGACAACGAATTTTATTTTGACAAAAATGAAAACACATTTACAGTCAATGAATGTCAAAGGAAGATATTGTTTATCTTTTGATGATTTTGAATCTTAATACCTATGCAAATGTTATTCTTGAACGTTCCTTACGCGCAAATGAATGTCATGTTGGTGATAATGAGAGTATAAAATAAAACCATAATGAAACAAATTTGAACAAAAATGAATGGATATTTTCTGTAAATGAACAGCAAAAACTTGGGGGCTACGCTTGACTTGTTTTGACTGTAAATGGCATAGTATTAAATAGATATCCCTCGCCATGCTCTACGAGATAAGGAATGAGGGTTCACTCCACCATCTTGTATTCTCCATCTTGGATTTCACTACTTTCCCAGAGAAAAAAAAATTGATTTGATGGAAAATGAACTAAAAATGATACTAGAATGTAAGAAGTTACTAATTCTGCAAGTTGCTAAAGAAAACCGAAAAACAGAAACGAAAAATCCTGTCCGATCACAAAAAGTCAGAAATTTGGATAACCTGCATGTCACATGCGGTTGTCATGGCGGTGCAGAACAACCAACTTATCGAATAGTAAATTAATACCGAATTTTATCGATCAGCTACTCCCGTAGCAGCGTCGTAAGCACTTGTAACCTTATAGGATATTGGTTTTAACATGGAAAGGTTAGCTGCTCATTTGATTCTTTTGTGTAAGATTGTTTTTGACCAAGTGAAAGCTGACAGAGAACTTTTGAAAATATAGGTTCCTGACGTAATATGACAATTCGCCTGTGTGGGAATGCTTTACGGCTTCTTCGGAATCAAGCTATTTAGAGATGGACGCAGCCTACCTTCCTCTAACAAGTGAACAATTTGATGAGCTTGAAGATGCTGAAATTTTGACGCTGCTACAGTCTTCAGACGCACAGAGTTCGTCTGATGATGGTCTTGTTCTTCCATCAAAGAAAAAAGTCTCACCTGACCCCTCCTCGGGTGATTCGTCCGTGTGGAGAGCTGCAGTGAATATTTTTAACTTTATGGAAGGCATTGGCTTTCTTGCTGTACCCTATGCGCTTAAAGAGGGAGGAATAGCCGCCATGGTAATGTTTATAATAACCCCAATTATCATGCGGTACATAGGAACAATTCTAAGTGAGTGCCTCTATGACGAGGATGAGCAAGGAAACAGACATCGCGTGAGGTTAGGATATAAAGACCTAGGCGACGTGCTTTTACCCAAATATGGTGGTTATATAGTATCTGGTATTATTCAGGTAGACGTTTTTTTGATGGCTGTTTCTTATCTTGTCCTTTTCGGATCTGTCATGCGCCATGACTTCCCGTGTGTACCCATCACAGAGCGCATGTGGATAGGAATCGCTGGATGCTTGGTCCTACCGACAGTTTTCCTGAAGTCACTCTCGCAGATTGCATGGTTGAGTGCTACCAGCGTGATCGCTTTAATTGCAGTTGTGGTGTATGTTTTATGGTACGGAGCAGAGAATACGGGCGAGTGGGACCTGAGCACCATCGTGTTTTGGGACGCGGAAGGTGTGGTTACATCTTCATCAATTTTGCTCTACAGTTACTTTGCTCACCCTATAATTCCATCTGTAGAGGGAAGTATGGCCGATAAAGGAAAGTTCGGCAGAGCTTTAACTTTGGCGTATGTCGTAAGTACGTCGATGAAATTATCTTTCGCTGTTTTTGCTTTCCTTTCCTTCGGTGCCAACACTGATGCACTCATATTAAATAGTCTTCCCTCAGGACCTGTTCACATATCTGTTGGTTCTTTCTTCGCTTTGAATTGCATACTATCCTATTGTCTCGTTCTTTATCCATTGTTTGAGTCTGTTTACAAGTCAGTTACCACACGCATTCAAAATGACCAAATACCTGACTTTATAACAAACGCAGTGATTCGAGTCACAGTAGTTGTTCTGTCAGTCGTTGTGGCCATTTTAGTGCCAAGTTTCTTGTTAATAATTTCATTTATCGGAGGCATATTAGATTCTCCTGCATGTTACATTTTCCCAATTATCTTGCGTTTTAAGCTCAAGTATAAGCGCCTTAAGATACATCAAGTTTGTGTTGATTCTTTTATAGTAACTTTCGGGGTCATCGCAGTGTTATCAAGTGTTCCAGTGTCCATTAAAACCCTAATTAACTTTTATGAACAATAACTAAGTAATACTCTACATTAATCAAAAAGCTTAAAGTTTCTATGAAGCGAGATTTTTGTCGGCATAATCTAAAAATATACTATCATGATACATAATACACCATTTTACAGTTGTTTGCTCAGCGACCTGGCCTTTCCATTTTGACACCGACTTCACTGCTTTTGCTGTGTAAATCAAGTTGTTATGATTGCTAACTAGTTTTCATTTAAATGGGAAAAGCAGAGAGGTTTGTATCAAAACAAAGTCAGCTTTAGACTCACTTGCATTTACAGGCCAGGTAACTGAGTGCACAACTGTAAAATGGCCCATTCTAAAGTTTAAGACGGGTATGACAAAAATTGCAGATATTACAAGTGATGAAAGTTATATAATTAAATAGCGAATCGTGCAGCCGGATGGTTACGTGCAATAACGTGTGACGTCAACATTTTTTATAGTGTTTAATTAGCCGATATGGCCGATGGTTTAAGAAAGAAGAACGAAGATGAGGACGATACTGCTGGTGCACCAGACAATCAGAATGGCAAGAAAAATTCACACGTAATGTTTATTGCAGCCTTCTCAAACTTTGGAATGGGGTAATTCATGGGCACTTTAAAACCCTCCCTGCTGATTATAGCAACACAGGTATAAAGCAAAGTTGCAGAACAACCTTTGGGCAAAATTGAGGCTATTTGAGTTTAAAAAAGAATTGAGGCGTACTGCACGGACGCTGCTTCTCTAAATTTTGACATTAGAGAGGCTTTCAGTCTCAAAAAGCAAAACTAAAATATTCAACGTCTGGTGAATCATAAATTAAAGAACACAGACAATCCACTGGACCAATCAAAACTTGAAGTACATGTAGTAGGCAGGGAGCGCGGGAAAACGTCACGATTGGTTTTCGTTTCATTACTAAATGCCGATTGGTTAAGAATGTTACACGTGTTTCTAAGAGCAATTTTCAACTAAATGTCGTGAAATTACAATTAAAGTAATCAATCTAGCCAATCACAAAGGACGCAGACAATAAAGTGAACCAATTCAAACTAGAATTAATTAAATGTAGCTGACGCGGGAAAGCGCGTGCGAGTGAGTTACAATTTGTTTTGGTTTGACTTCTGATTGGTTAAAAGTGGCGCGAGTTTTCCAAGCCAATTGTGAAGCTTAGAATTGTTGTAGCTTAGTTGATGCAAAACCAATTTCTTTTCGAAAAAACTGCTCTAATCTAAAGTGTAATTACTGGTGTAAAATCAAAGAAAGGGGATTATCTTCGACACTCAAGTGAAATCCACTCTATACGTCAGCCTATGAATGTTGCATTTCATCCGTTTAGTGACAATTTTTTTAAAGGTAGGCGGGGAACGGGTCAGAAACAAAGTTAATTAATGAAAAAATGTACTACTTTCTAAAGGAACTTTAGGGCTCTGTCGACTTGCATAGGGTTGTTATTCCAAAACAGCAAACAGGGACCAAAGAATTGTTACGTTCAGTGCTGTAATCTTAATGTTATGATTTAAAGAGTGACTTCTAAATTATAATAGTTTTATTTTCAAGAGAAAATAAATGGAATGAAACGTGATCATCTGAATTATCTAACTGAATAATGTCATTCGCACCAACATCTTTATCTTATTTAGGAACTTACATAAATTACACACAGTTCTATAACCCTCAAGATCTCTTTCTCACCAATAAGCCAGATAAATTTGCTGTTTCTAGGGTTAGTCAAATCAGAATTATAATGACCACTCCTTAATTTATACCTCTTGCAAGCACAAGTTTTCAAATCGTGCCCGTTTAGACGATACAAGAAATTTGTAATTGACAATTTTGCTAAAGATATTGAGCTTGTTTATCTGCAGGAGTCCGTCATGCAGTCATTGTAAACGAAAAGAAGAATTAATCATTGAGAAATGATTAAAAACTAAAATATTCAACGTCTGGTGAATCATAAACTAATGGACACAGACAATCCCACTGGGCCAATCAGAACTTGAACTACATGTAGCAGGCACGGAGCGCGAGAAAACGTCATGATTGGTTTTTTCATTACAGTTTCATTTCAGTTTCATTACTGAATACTGATTGGTTAAGAAAGTTACGCGTGCTTTTAAGAACGGTTTTAAACTGGATGTAGAATTAATTACACGTAGCTGATGCAAGAAAACGTGTGCGAGTGAGTCACAATAGACCAATTTCGATAAATTAAAATTCAACCAATAGACCTCAGCACGAGGCTCCGGGGAATAAACCCCACAAACTCTGTAGTTATTCCCCAGAGCCTTGTGCTAAGGTCTATTGTTTTAGGCTGAATTTTAATATATCGAAATTGGTCTATTGGTTTTGGATTTACTTCTGATTGGTTAAAAGTGGCGCCAGTTTTTTAAACCAATCGTATAGCTTAATTGATATAAAACCAATTACTTCTCTACACTCAAATGAAAAAAGCTCTAATAGGCCCTTTGCACGATCCGGTCACATGGTACAAAATCACACATGCTGGTGAGCAAGTTGCGCAGTGGGACTTCCAAAACAATGCAACTCGTACCAGTCCACCTGGACCTGCCTTTGTTTTGGAAGTCCCACTGCGCAACTTGCTCACCAGCATGTGTGATTTTGTACCATGTAACCGGATCGTGCGAAGGGCCTATTTAAAGTGTAGTTATTAGTGCAAAACCAAAGAAAGAGGATTATCCTCGACTATCAAGTGAAATCCACTCTACACCTCAGCCTATGCGTGCTGCATTTGATCGCTTTAGCGACAACTTTTTTTATAAGGAGGGCGGGGGATGGGTCAGAATGAATGAAAAAAATGTACTACTTTCTAAAGGAACTGCAGGGCTGTGTCTTGCATAAGGTTGTTATTCCAAAACAGCAAACAGGGACCAAAGAATTGCTCAGTGCTGTAATCTTAATGTTATGATTTAAAGAGTGACTTCTAAATTATAATAGTTTTTTTTTTTCAAGAGAAAATAAATAGAATGAAACTTGATCATCTGAATTACCTAACTGAATAATAAGATTCCAGTGTCAACATCTTTAACTTATTTAGGAACTTACATAAATTACACACAGTTCTACAACCCTCAAGATCTCTTTCTCACTAATAAGCCAGATACATTTACCGTTTCTAGGGTTGGTCAAATCAGATTTAGTGACCACTCCCTAATTTATGCCGCTTGCAAGCACAAGTTTCCAAATCTTGCTCTTTTAGACAATACAAGAAACTTGTGATTGACAGTTTTGCTAAAGTTATTGAGCTTATTTATCTGCAGGAGTCCGTCATGCAGTCATTGTAAAGGAAAAGAAGAATTAATAATTGAGAAATGATTAAAAATGCCAAAGTCTGTCCAACCATCATTTGTGAGCTTACTTCGACCTTTTCACCTTATAGCCTTTGGGCTTATTTGTCGAAGTTGTTTTTTTCCTTCTGAGGCTTTCGTCTTACAACGCCAAAACATCACTGAAATGAAGAATGGATCGCCTGAAAGGGACATGACTAAGCCATCCCCCAACCCCGTCGAAAAGCAATTTTGCTCGGAGACCGAACTACAGCGGAGTTCTCTTTACCAGTCTTAGCCGTGGTTACCAAGTTAACGCACATTATGATTGGCTTAACATATTACATTAAGTCAGAGGACATGTCTACCACAGAGGACAGAACTGCACGGCATACACTCAAGCTGGTTACCAAGGTCCCTTCTGTTTAGCTCTCGAAGGAAAGAAATTGATTGAGGACCTCGGATCGATGTTGCTGAGCAGTAATTGCGTAATGGTGGCGTGTTGGACAAAACCTTTCGCCAGATTATTTTACTGCCTTCCTAAGAGGATCCTGTACCCAGCTCTTTTATAGCAACACCCTTTGCAACGTTTTGTAAACTTACTGACGTTTGAAAGTGAAGAATGATCATCGCAGTAAATTTTCCAATTTAAGCAATTGGAAAGAAGAAGCCTGAGAAATATCAGGGCTTCAACGGGATTCGAACCCGTGACCTCCGCGATACCGGTGCGATGATCATTCTTCACTTTCATCTACAACCGCAGTTCATATATGAATTATTTCATATAAACTTCACATCATTACTGACGTTTGTCACCTTATTCTTAGAACGTTTCCCAGCATGTTAATTTATGACAATGTGGCTCAACTTTCGAATTGAAAGTTGAGCTCATTTCTCAAATATCAGGAACTTTTTGTAGATCTCAGCCGGACATTTACTATGGGTTAAAACATGCTGATTTCTCAGCTGACAGTTTAAATGCTCTTAGAAATGTATTGATTTGGCCTTTAACTTGGCCTAAAATACAAAAAATGTTGATGAAACTTTCGGACAAGTGGAGTAGCGCCACTTACCGATCAAGGATAAACTGTTCAAGAAAATCGAATTATGACATATAGCGTGGCGTACAACCCCATTAACTTACAGAACAAACGAACTAAAAGAAGGATAAAATTCTTGTAAACGTACACTGAACCAGTTTCTAGGTTTCTTGAAAAAATGTTTATGAAGCCCAACAAAGTTCTTTTAGTATGATAATGTTTTGTTTTTTGGCCTTGACCGTGCGCAAATTACAAATTACAATTAACGTTCACTTTTGTCTGAGGAGCTAATCAATAAAACATTTCGGTTAACATGCCTAGTGTATCAGCGAAAAACAAACGATTGTGTACCGTCTCCGAAAATGATCAAATGGATCGATAAAAAGTTTATTGCGCAGCCCAGAATTAACCTACAGAGCTTGAAAAGTAGTCCAGATAGCCCGATATACAACACCGTTTTTAAGCATCCTTGGAATCCCCACACGGACTATACTAGTATTCTTGAGAGTTCCTTTGGGCCGTATGGATCTTAACCATGCATGCAGAAGTGTAAATGAATATTTGATTAACGGCTAAAGGACACGGAATGTTGGAGTGGGGGATCCGGCGGTCTTCTTAAAAACCTATTTGGTATCTCTTATTTGACGTCAGACCTGACAAAAAAAATCGAATATAACTACATTTCAGGTATTTTTTTTGCTATTCTCAAGAACTTCATCGATTTGCATACCGGCACTTGAGGAGTGCTTTAAAAATTCCTGATGATCATTAAATCGCCCTTTGCTAGAGATTATATTGATAACAATGATTAAAATAGTTTCTTCATTGAATTGAACATATATATATCTACCTGCAGTTTTGAAAAAGGGGTCTGTTAATTGTGCTGTGAAGTTATTTTTGTTGGTAAACTTTTCAAACCAGTTTGACTTGATTAATAGTCTTTTGGATTTTCTTGTTTTCATTTTCAATTTGAGTCTGGTTTTTCTAGATGAAGGTAGGGGCTGTAGATCATAAACATGCCACACTGTCAAAATCAAACTGGTTTGTTATAAAGTTGAAGCCAAAGGTAAATTTTGTAAGCACAACGGGGTTGCTATAATGTACTGATCTTACCTCTCCAAGCCGACGGGCGGGTCAACCCTACATGGGCTCAGACAGTGACTTAATCTGAGTGCAAAAGGACATGTTGTTTTACAGAAAATGCATGACCTGGAAACATAGAGCCATTACAATTGCACTTTTCCTTGAAGTTTTGAAAAACGCATACCTAATTTTACTCCGCGAGCTCTGCTGAAATCGATGCCGCAGGCATCGATTTCAGCTTAGCGTAGCACATTATTTTCCAGGGGGGGCTCCGTTACCGGAAAGTCTGGAGACATCTACAGGAGTGTGGCTAATTGTGGATACCTCTTTGGGGTCTCTGGCCCTTAATCCAGGGGGGTGGGGTCGGTTTGAACTTGTGTCCATAGTCTCAAGTCAGTCTGACGGCTGGGTATGTACTTAGCTGTCCGACGTGACAGAATCCTTAAAGTGCACGGAATTTCCCAAAGCTGAGTGGGTTTATTGCCTTGGCAGAAGGTTCCACTATTGTCGTGAGGGGGAGGGGGGGGCTGATATGTGCGGAGTGGTACCTGACCCCCGGGGGGAGGGGGAGATTTCAAGGCACTTTAGTTTGCTGTCATTAAGTTATGCTTGCAAAGAGCTTTTATTTGATATGATGACAGTTAAGCCTGAATTCATCCACAGGTGGCCCAGAGATTCTAGTGTCATTTCCTTTTTGCACTAGATGAAGTGTGGAGTGCGGAACTTGGTAAGCACTGCTTACATGACTCTATTAGGCACCAGCTGTTATTGGGCTGTTCGGACCTGGTTTTCAAAACATCAGGTATATATATATTTCAGGACCAAAGTGCACGAGCCATATACCATATTAGAAACCTAAATGATCAACTTCTATACCATATTTTAAACCAAAACGGCTTACAGTCCAGCGCCTCACATACTTACATAAGCTTACAACGTTAAGAAGAACTTAACACCCTCGAGGGTTACATCTCAAGAAAGGTTCTTTTCAAGTGCGTCATTTCAGACACAAGAAAGAAGACAGTTCGTCTTGACGATGATTCGCCTTGACGATGATTCGCAGCACGTTAAATTTATTCATGTCGTCCGGCAGAAGTAAGTGCTTTTATAGTTTTAAAACCACCCCTCAGTTAAGATGCAATGCAATTAACATTTTGCTATCGTTGACGCGTGAAACTATATGGTCCGGTAACTCGTTTGATTCACGGATTTTGCTTTGTTGTGTTCGGCACATTTGCAATCGCCTCATTGTTACTTTCTGCACGAATGAATATCATCACAAAGTGAAGACTTCGCCAAGCAGGAGGTAGGTAAGGCGAAGTATAAGAAAATTACTGCAGACTTTACCTGAGTGGATCGGCTCCATCGAAGTTTCACTTGCGAAGTTTCGAAAATTGGGAAAATCGCAACACTTGTGTTTCAGGATGAGGGCATAGCCTATTCTAAGGAAAGTTTCTAAGGGGATTGACATTCTCACACTTGTATGGTAAGTCGTGATGCCTATTTTATGGGCGCGATATCTCTGTTCAAAGGAATTACGCTGATAAGCTATTGTTTTCTCTTAACGTTTGGTGAAAACACGGTAATGTCTGTCTCACCGTACTTAAGATTGTCACCTTCATGGATATGGTTGTATAATAGTGCAATTAATTGTGAGTGCTCATGCAAATTGTGTTATTGAAAGTCTTTCGTTGAAAAAGGATTGTCCAAATCTGTACATGATTGTCGTTTCATGACAACGAATTTTATTTCGACAAAAATGAAAATACATTTACAGCCAATGAATGTCAAAGGAAGATATTGTTTATCTTTTGATGATTTTGAATGTTAATACATATACAAGTGTTATCCTTGAACATTCCTTACGCGCAAATGAAGGTCATATTGGTGTTAGTGAGAGTATATTGACCATAATGAAACAAATTTGGACTCAAATGAATGGATATTTTCTGTAAATGAACAGCAAAAGGTGTAAAGTGACAGTTAGATTCCCCACAAATGCCACGAAGAAATAGAATCCCATTTGAACACAGCGAAAGGATAATCAGGGCCTAATTAAATGTGGACAATGGTATCGTTTCATGCAAACATATTTGCCACGATGCAATAGTGAGGCAATTGAGAGATAAATTGTTCAGCAAATTTGATATTCTCTTTTCCAAAAATAAATGTTATTATGGCTGTAATGTTTGTCTCACCGCACTTAAGATTGTCACCTTCATAGATATGGTTGTATAATAATGCAATTAATTGTGAGTGCTCATGCAAATTGTGTTATTGAAAGTCTTTTGTTGAAAAAGGATTGTCCAAAAGTGTAAATGATGGTCGTTTCGTGACAACGAATTTTATTTTGACAAAAATAAAAATACATTTACAGTCAATGAATGTCAAAGCAAGATATTGTTTATCTTTTGATGATTTTGAATGTTAATGTCTATGCAAATGTTATTCTTGAACGTTCCTTACGCGCAAATGAATGTCATGTTGGTGATAATGAGAGTATAAAATAAAACCATAATGAAACAAATTTGGACACAAATGAATGGATATTTTCTGTAAGTGAACAGCAAAAGGTGTAATCAATTCATTGATGTAAACTTGGGGGGTACGCTTCACTTGTTTTGACTGTAAATGGCATAGTATTAAATAGATATCCCTCGCCATGCTCTACAAAATAAGGAATGAGGGTTCACTCCACCATCTTGTATTCTCCATCTTGGATTTCACTACTTTCCCAGAGAAAAATAAATTGATTTGATGGACAATGAACTAAAAATGATACTAGAATGTAAGAAGTTACTAATTCTGCAAGCTGCTAAAGAAAACCGAAAAACAGAAACGAAAAATCCTGTCACAAAAAGTCAGAAATTTGGATAACCTGCATGTCAAATGCGGTTGTCATGGCGATGCAGAACAACCAACTTATCGAATAGTAAATCGATACCGAATTTTATCGATCAGCTACTCCCGTAGCAGCGTCGTAAGCACTTGTAACCTTATAGGATACTGGTTTTAACATGGAAAGGTTAGTTGTTTTTGACCAAGTGAAAGCTGACAAAGAACGTTTGAAAATATAGGTTCCTGACGTAATATGACAATTCGCCTGTGTGGGAATGCTTTACGGCTTCTTCGGAATCAAGCTATTTAGAGATGGACGCAGCCCACCTTCCTCTAACAAGTGAACAATTTGATGAGCTTGAAGATGCTGAAATTTTGACGCTGCTACAGTCTTCAGACGCACAGAGTTCGTCTGATGATGGTCTTGTTCTTCCATCAAAGAAAAAAGTCTCGCCTGACCCCTCCTCGGGTGATTCGTCAGTGTGGAGAGCTGCAGTGAATCTTTTTAACTTTATGGAAGGTATTGGCTTTCTTGCTGTGCCCTATGCGCTCAAAGAGGGAGGAATAGCCGCCATGGTAATGTTTATAATAACCCCAATTATCATGCGGTCTTTAGGAACAATTCTAAGTGAGTGCCTCTATGACGAGGATGAGCAAGGAAACAAACATCGCGTGAGGTCAGGATATAAAGATCTAGGCGACGTGCTTTTACCCAAATATGGTGGTTATATAGTGTCTGGTATTATTCAGCTGGTCGTCGTTTTGGCGGCTGTTTCTTATATTGTCCTTTTCGGATCTGTCATGCGCCATGACTACCCGTCTGTACCCATCACAGAGCGCATGTGGGTAGGAATCTCTGGATGCTTGGTGTTGCCGACAGTTTTCCTGAAGTCACTCTCGCAGATTGCATGGTTAAGTGCTACCAGCGTGGTTGCTGTAATTGCAGTTGTAGTGTATATTTTATGGTACGGAGCAGAGAACACGGACGAGTGGGACCTGAGCACCATCGTGTTTTGGGACGCCGAAGGTGTGTTTACATCTTTATCAATTTTGCTGTGCAGTTACTCTTCTCACCAAATAATTCCATCTGTAGAGGGAAGTATGGCCGACAGAACAAAGTTCGGAAAAGCTTTAACTTTCGCTTATGTCGTAAGCGCATCGATGAAATTATCCTTCGCTGTTTTTGCTTTCCTTTCCTTCGGCGCCAACACAAATGAATTTATATTAAATAGTATTCCCTCAGGACCCGTTCACAGAGCTGTTGGTTCTTTCTTCGCTTTGAATTGCATACTGTCCTACGGTCTCGCTATTTATCCAGTGATTGAGTCTGTTCACAAATCAGTTACCACACGCATTCAAAATGATCAAATACCTGACTTTGTGACAAACGTAGTGATTCGAGTCACAGTAGTTGTTCTGTCAGTCGTTGTGGCCATTTTAGTGCCAAGTTTCTTGGTAATCGTTTCATTTATCGGAAGCGTATTAGATTCTCCCGTATGCTGCATTTTCGCAATTGCCTTGCGTTTTAAGCTCAAGTATGAGCGCCTTAAGATACATCAGGTCTGTTTTGATATTTTTGTAGTAATTTTCGGGGTTATCGTAATGGTATTAGGTGTTACTGTGTTCATTAAAACCCTTATTAACTTTCATGAACAATAACTAATACTCTACATTTCTCAAAGTGCCTCAAGCTAGATATTTGTTGCCATAATTTAAAAACGTACTATTTTAGATATGTACATAATATACCATTTTATAAAATAATTGAGCTCCTACGCGCGCTCTTATTGGTCGTTAGGTGTGTTTGGATGAGAGTGTGCAAACACGGTTTTGACGTTTGATAGAGTACTTTTTCCTGGTTTACATAGCCTAATAAAAACACTTGGGGGGCTGGGAGAATTCTCTAAAGTTATGAAAACCCTCGACTACGTGTCGGGTTTGCATAACTGTCTCGAATTCCATCAACCCTCCTCGTGTTTAAATGAGGCTAGCTATGTAAACACGGAAAAAGTCCTCTATTGCTTAATAGGGAACTTAAGCAATCCACGACGACGACGGCAACGAGAACGTCGCCAAAAAAAAGGTTTAATGAGCAAAGCAATAGCTGTGCACGTGCGTTATAAATCTTTGTACATTTCTTTGCCGTCCTCTGCAAAACAAGAACGTGAAATAACCAAGTTCTGCGTTGTCCACATTACATTACAACTTGAATCTTTGCTTCTCTAAACCGCTGATGTATTACAGGATTAGAGTGCTATTTAGATGGATATCGCTCCTGCTTCACAACATCTTGTCTAATTCATGAAAGAATTCCACAAACACGCAACAATGTTCTTCGCACAACAACACTGATCTAACACTACCATGTCAATGTAAACTGTGACTATTCTCAGAAATCGCGCAATTTTCCGTATTCTAGAGTGGCTTGCAATTAAGTGTTGAAAAACCAAAACTAAAATAACCACGCTGGCCAAACAAAAAGGACACAGATAATCCGCGAATCAGACCTAGCTTAGAGTAAGTACAGGTGACCGGCGCAGAGCGCGGGAAAACGTGTGTGACCGAGTCACGATTGATTTTGCTTTACTCAGTACTGATTGGTCAAGAAAATGCATGGTACGTTTTTTTTTTTTTTAAATTGAAAACCAAAGAAAGGGGATGATTTCCGACTTTTAAGTGAAATCCACTCTATATCTCAGCCCGTGTGTTTCATTTAATCATTTTAGCAACAATTTTGTAAGGGGAGGGGGACGTGGCAGAAACAAATGCGCTTTATTAAGAAACTATTTAGCTGCATCTCGCTTCATTACAGAAAAAATTGGTTAGTACTGTAATCTTGATGTTATGATTTAAAGAGTGATTTAAAATGATAATAGTTTTATTTTTAAGACAAAATAAATGTAAGGAAATGTGATCATATGAATCCTTCAACTTAATTATGCGAATCGTACCAATATCCAGTGAATGTATTCAGCTAAGAAACTTAAACGAATCACACACAGTTCTATAACCCTCAAGATCAATACAACATCAAGAGTAATTTTCTAAAGTATTACAGTCTTCTATCTGCAATACCACAGAAATGGAAAACTATGCTAAAGCAGAAATGTCTTCTACCGTCATCTGAATACGTACCACGTGCAATCGAAAAGCTCACATGCAAAACAGTTTACAATACTTTGCTCAATCACCAGCACTTCCCTCCTTCATTTGCAGAGAGAAGACTCATTGAACGCGGCTTTATCTTTTAAGAAAGACAAAACATCTATTCACTTTCTTTTCGTGTCACAAACGAGGTAAAATTATCCGTGTTTCAATATAAAATAGTTCATAATATCCTGTATACAAATAAAATCCTGTACAAGATAAAAAAGAAGCAGCAACCCAATTATTCTTATTGCCATGACATTGATCAGACACCACTCCATTTATTTGTGGAATGTCAATTGCTAAATCCTTTTGGAATGAATTTACAAAGTGGTACAACGCTACATGTAGAGGAGACATTGCTTTGGAGCAAAACAAAGTTATCTAAGGTGTCTGAAAACACACATCGTCCGGTTTCCCCGAAATCACGTGATCATAGTTGGAAAATATTTTCTTTACATTAACGCAATACAAGATGAAAAAAGACCCCAGTTCACAGTTTTCGTAACCCTCGTTAACGAATAAATTGAATTAAAAAATACATTGCGATTATGACAAATAAACTACTTTCTTTTTCTAAAAAATGGTCCGATTAACTTTTAAACAATTAACTATTGGCGACTAGCTGTGCAAGTACAAATATTGTTGGTATCTATTTGTAAGTAACTTAATTAAATTCATCAATTTGTAAGTAATTACATTGTATCGTAGTATTAGTATTGTTCTCAGTAGGACGTTTGTATAGGTAATCATACGCTTGCGAGTTCAATTTGGAATTTAGTTGGCACGAGTGAGCTTTTTCAAAAACTCTCAAGTGCAAATTAATTCCGAATTGAACGAGAAAAATCGTATGATTACCTATTAATAACATAAACATGAAAAAATTCGCCTGGAGGAAGAGCCGGAAGATTTTTCTTAAAGCCATTTTTTCTCATTCGAGAAAACTTTTTTCAAAGTTTCCGCACAAAATTTCATCATTTTACGTGATATCATCGGCCTAGAAAATTCCCTACTGTCTTTCAGCCAATCATAATCCAGAATTACGATGTGTAATTTGCACTGGTGTTACACTTTTTGCACTGATGTTACACTTTAACTGCATTGCTCTCAGCCAATCAGAATCGAGTAAATTTTTCATGTATATTATTATGTTAGTAATATCGTATTGTAGGTAGTTTCGTTTTTCTTTGAGTCGTTTTAGTACCGTATTGTTAATAGTATGAGTATTACTTTATGAGTAGTATAGCTTCAGTAGTGTGTTCCAACTTGTTGTGCATGAAAAAGATACATTTTAAAAACACTATATATTAAAGGCATTACTTCTCTAGTAATTAATATGCTATAGATATTTAACTGTATTGTTTTTGTGACAATGTAATTATTATTATTATTATTATTATTATTTTGTTTTTTGGTACACTTTCGTACTTTGATCGAGCTTACTGGGCGCTTAGGCGCAACGTGTATAAATAAAGTGTTGATCGATTGTAAAAAAACCGATCTCTTTCTCACTAACAAGCCAGATAAATTTGCTGTTTCTAGGGTTAGTCAAATCGGACTTACTGACCACTCGCTCATTTATGCCCCTTGCAGGCACATCGATTTTCAAATCGTTCTCACCTAGACAATACAAAAAATTTGTGATTGACATTTTTGCTAAAAATATTGAGCTAATTTCCTTGCTCTTGGTTGAGCAAATTCATGATCCAATATCAGCCTGAGGGCTTCGGAAAAACGTTTTAATACGTTTTAATGTTTTAATACATTTCGAAACTTTAATAGGAGTTTTAATGAGAGACAGGTGTCCTCGGAAGAACTGGACACTATGTCTAAAAATAACTTAAGAGGGATTACCTTGGGTATAAGGCCTTTATGGGGGATTCACTCTCTTACCTTGATCTTCTCTTGTTGGAGATCAATCACCGAGAAAAGTTGATCGCCGACTCGATGGTGTTCCAAGACGATTTCTCAAAGCGTCAATGCCACTTATTGCCTCCTTCTTGACGCACGATCTTCCACTCAGTCATCTCTCCGGGGAGAGGGGGGGAGGGGGACAGACTCCCATATGAAAAGGTTGGGTATACTCGTCGTCTCGCTTAGGTGTGTAAATCAAGGATTCTGGTCTCAACTGGGGTGCTCAGGACGAAACACCACTATTTTTAGCTGTCAGAGTATCTTTTAGGGGTACACAAAGAAATAACAATTAAAACACAACGCTCTCATTTCCACTTTTAAGCTCGATTTCCGTCGCTTGCTCGAGTCCGGTGTACTATCCCAAGTTCCTTTCCCGAACAGCGGCTGGTAATCTAGCCTATTCCGTTTTAAGTGGTATCTATTAGGAGTTAAAAAAAAACCCTCGAGCCACACCCAGATTGGTCTCCCCAAGGGGTTTAATTGAACATCCCCGACCTTTTCATATGAGAGTTTCCCCTGGGATGTTTGCGATTAAGGGGCTCTTATACTCTCAGATATAAATTTTTCTCCAAAAAACCATTTTTATGGGACATGAAGATTCAACATTCCTGTCCATTTGCAAATCGTATTTTGAAACGATTTTCCTCTAATTACTCTTTGATTTACGTTTAAATTAAGAGATCTGAACACTTGTTGCTATATTTCAACATAGCAACACCCATAGCAGCCATTGTTTACAGTCTAAAAGTACTCACAAAATGGATTTAGTTCAGTACATCGTTATGATACTTTACACAAACGCGTTATGAGAATTTTGCATCATGGTCCTGAACATTGTTTCCTCTACCATCTTATACGCCCGTCATACTTGGTTAACATTTCTATGAGTGGTGAGTATTCGGGTATTCAATGAAACATTTGTGTAAAACCTTTAAATATACCCCTTCCCCTGCCTCTAACTCCCCCCCCCCCCACCCGCTCGTTCACTGGACCAATCTAGGCTCTCGGAGACCGAAGTGAAACTTTAAAGCCTTATTTCTCAAATGACCAAATAGACGGATCACCAATATCTCGCACACGATATCTCCACTGGGTTTTAACGGAATGTTGTCAAATTTTCAACATTGGCGAGGAACACAATTATCTAGGTCTTAAACCTCCAAAATTTGCAATTTATGAATTTTTTTCCCCAGTTATTTAGTTAATATAGTTAACATTAGTTAATATTAGTATACCTTTGAAAATTTCACGAGAAAAACCCTCTCAAAACATTGTTTTCTGAGGTTCGTCTCCTGGACAACTTGCTTATGGACAGGATGAACTTAATTCCATGCTTCTCGAACTATTCATTATTGCGTCATCGTGTTTATATTTAACACCACTTTTTAACACTTTGGAGCTAGTTATTCATTAACTATCGTGGCGTGTGAAAAGGAAAGCTCATTTTTGAAGTCAGAGTGCAAAGTCCTGTAACGTGGTACCAAAACTGTTACGCAGAGTTGTTTTACAAAAAAAAAAAATTAAGGTACAAGACCCCCTTAAGCACGGCGAATCGAAGCTAATAGAGGGGAATGACATTGAAGCTCGACGGACTTCCAAGGAGCTAACAAAGATTGTACGAGCTGGAAGATCAACGAAAGTGCACAATCATTTGTTTTACGCTCATACACTATGCATGGTTAGTTAACCGAAATGTTTTTATTGGCTAGTTCCTCAGACAGAAGTGAACATCCATTGTAATTTACGCAAGCAAAGCCAAAAAAACAAAATGTAATCATACCATAATTGTCAAAGAACTTCGTTGGGTTTCATGAATATATTCTTGTGGAAACCTAGAAACTGGTTCAGTGTTTACAAGAAGAAATGCGGAGAAGAAAGAATTTTATCCTTCTTTTAGTAAGTTTATTCTGTAAGTTAATGGTTATGTACGCCATGATGTCTGTCGTGGTTCGATTTTCTTGAACAGTTTATTCTTGATCGGTAATTGGGGTTAACCACTATACTTGTCCAAAAGTTCTATTAACATTTTTTTGCATTTGGGGGTTAACTGTCAAAATAATATATTTTTTAAAAGAATTTAAACTGTTAGCCGAGAGATCAACACTTTTTAACCGATAGCAAATTTCTAAGATCTCAAAAATATCCTGATATCTGAGAAATGAGCTCAAGTTTCTATTCAAAAGTTGAGCCAGGTAGTGAAAATTCAACATGCTGAGAAATGTTTCTAAAATAAGGGAACAAACTTCAGTGAGTTTTACAAAACGTTGCAAAAGGTGTTGATATAAAAGACCTGGGTACAGGATTGTCTGAGGAAAGCAGTAAAATAATCTGGCGAGAGGTTTTGTCCAACACGCCACCATTAGGCCATTAGCTCATCAACATTGATCCCAGGCCCTCTATCCATTTCTTTCCTTCGACAGCTGAACAGAAGGGAACTTGGAAACGAGCTTCTGAATTCGCCATTGCAGTTCTGTCCTCTGCGGTAGACATGTTCTCCGATGTAATGTAATTAGCTAGGCCAATCATATCGTGCGTTCTAACTTGGCAGACGCATCTAAGACTGGTAAAGAGAACTCCGTTGCAGTTGGGTCTTCGAGCAAAATTGCTCTTTAACCTACAAACCTCACTTCGAGAAGAAAATATGGGAAAGCCTAGTCATATCCCTTTCAGCCGATCTATTCTTCATTTTAGTGATGTTTTGGCGCTTTAGAACGAAAACCTCGGAAGGAAAAAACAACTTCGACAAATCAGCCCAAAGGCTATAAGGTGAAAAGGTCGAAATAAGCTTACGAATGATGGTTGGCGAAACTTCGGCATTTTTGATCATTTTTCAGTGAATAATTCTTCTTCTCTTTGCAATGATTGAATTACGAACTCCTGCAGTTGAATAAGCTCAATATCTTTAGCAAAACTGTCAATCACAAATTTCTTATATTGTCTAGATGGGCATGATTTAAAAACTTGTGTGCTTGCAAGAGGCACAAATTAGGGAGTGGTCACTAAATCCGATTGAACTAACCGTAGAAACAGCTAATGTATCAGGCTTATTAGCGAGAAAGAGATCTTCAAGGTTATAGAACTGTGTGTAATTTATGTAGGTTCCTAAATAAGCTAAATATATTGGTATGACTCGCTTTATTCGATTAGATAATTCAGATAATCACGTCTCATTCCATTTATTTTCTCTTGAAATTAAGTCACTCCTTAAATCATAACATTAGGATTACAACACTAAGAAATGTTTTTGTTTCTGTTTGCTGTTTTGTAATAACAAACGTATGCAAAACACAGCCCAACAGCTCCTTTAGAAAGTAGTACACTATTCTATTCATTAACTTTGTTTCTGACCCGTCCCCCACGTACCTCCTTACAAACACAGTTGTCGCTAAAGCGATCAAATGCAACATGCATATGCTGAGGTATAGAGTGGGTTTTACTTGAGTGTCGAAAATAATCCTTTTTCTTTGATTTTGCACCAGTAACTATAACCTTTAAATTAAAGCTGTGTTCATTTGAGTGTCGAAACGCTATTGGTTTTACATTAATTAACTAAGCTATACGATTAGCTTAAAAAACTCGCGCCAAAAAACCAAAACGCTTTACTTAAGCTACGTGTAATTAATTCTAGTTGTGATTGGTTCACTGTATTGTCTGTGTGCGCCCTTCGTGATTGGCTAGATTTCCGGATGACTTTGGTTTCAGTTTTACGACACTCAATTGGAAACCGCTCTTAAAAAGACGCGCAACTTTCTTGACTAATCAGCATTCAGTAATGAAACGAACACCAATCATGACGTTTTCCCGCGCTCCGTGCCCACTACATGTACTTCAAGTTTTGATTGGCCCAGTGGATTGTCTCTGTTGTCTGTGTCCTTCAATTTATGATTCACCAGACGTTGAATATGTTAGTTTTGCTTTTTGAGTCTGAATGTCAAAAATTTAGAGAAGCAACGTCAGTGCAGTACGCCTAAATTCTTTTTTAAACTTATTGCAGCTTTCCCTCTATAAATCATTAATGGTCAAATAGCCTCAATTTTCCCAAAGGCTGTTCTGCAACTTTGCTTTATACCTGTGTTGCTTTAATCAGCCGGAGAGGTTTATAAAGTGCCTATGGATTACACCATTCAAAGTTTGAGTAGACTGCAATGAAAATTACGTGTGAATTTTTCTTACAACTCTGATTGTCTGGTGCACCAGCTATGCAATATCGTCTTCATCTTCGTTGTTCTTTCTTAAACTATCGGCCATATCGGCTGATTAAACTCTCTAAAACAAACTGACGTCAAACTCTTTCATCGCGAAACCATTTGGCCGCGCGATTCGCATGCCAGTTTTAAAGGTAACACGAATAACTTCCAACGCTTGTAAAATCCGCAATTGTTATCATAACTTTCTTACACTTCAGAATAGGCCATTTTACAGTTGTGCACTCAGTTACCTGGCCTATAAATGCAAGGTGACTTTGCTCCAGTTTGATACAGAATGTGCTTTTCTCATTGAAATGTCACCTAGTCTGCATTAATTGACTTACACAACAATAGCGGTGAGATCGGTGTCAAAACAAGGTCACCTCCAGCCTCACTGCCATTCAAAGGCCAGGTCGCTGATCAAACAGCTGTTATTAGGGAGCTTAAGGGCCCATTAACCGATCTTTTCGAGTCGTTGCTGAGGAAAATTTAGTCTCATCTAACCTTCTCATTTTTAGTTAGTTCAGAGTTATTTCATGTGCTTCAACTTTTTCATGACCAGTAACACTAGTGATGACGTCATCAGGCTCCCGGGCAAATTACTTTCTCGTGATTTTTTTCATTGATTTAATATTTTAATTTAAATCCTCATTACGCTATCCATCGATTTTGTTTCATTTCTAAAAGGTCAGATTTTGAGAGCATTTCAAAATATTGAAAAATTCGTAATTTTCTGAAAAAAGCATGATTTCGAAAAAGGAATGTATAGCTATGTTGCCAACGTTGGCTTTAATCGAAATTCGTGGGAAAAGGCTGAATTTAATGAAAAACCGCGTTTCCTTTAGCATTTAAAGAAACCGGAAGTGCGCCTGATATCTATTGGAAGTTACCCTATCAGCGCGTGCGCAATTTACACTACCAGCGCACTTCGGTAAGATCAAACAAAGCCACACGGAGTTAGTTTTTCTCTTTCTATTGCTCTTGCTTTTCTGTTTTTCTCTTATTTTGTCTTTGCTTGTACTTTTTTTACTTTGCATTTTGCGAAACACAAAGAAAAACATCTAAAATGTATGCGAATTTGCAAGTTTTTGAGTTGTTTTTATTTTCCGTGCTCAGACTGACGTAAGTGACCGGAAGTGAAATTTAACCTCCTTAGCAACGCGCGCGAGCGCGCGCACGAATCGGTTAATGGGCCCTTAAGCAACGACGACGATGACGTCGAGGACGACGCCTGTAAAAAATGAAGTTACATTTTACAGGCGAAATTCTCCATTGTCTAGATCTGTTCGGTACGCCAATGGCTCTAAAAGCGTACTTATAAATATGCAACGACAGCGTTCAATTCCAAATAATAATAACAATAATATGAAAAATTAGCCGTCGTCTCCACGTTCCGTGGACGACGCAGAACTTGGTTATTTCACGTTCTTGTTTTGCAGAGGACGGCAAAGGAATGTACAAAGATTTATAACGCACGTGCACAGCTATTGCTTTGCTCATTAAACCTTTTGTTTGGCGACGTTCTCGCTGCCGTCGTCGTCGTGGATTGCTTAAGTTCCCTATTAAGCAATAGAGGACTTTTTCCGTGTTTACATAGCTAGCCTCATTTAAACACGAGGAGGGTTGGGGGAATTCGAGACAGTTATGCAAACCCGACACGTAGTCGAGGGTTTTCATAACTTTAGAGAATTCTCCCAGCCCCCCGAGTGTTTTTATTAGGCTATGTAAACCAGGAAAAAGTACTCTATCAAAAATACGTGCGAGTCTAAAACGTCAAAGCCGTGTTTGCACACTCTCATCCAAACACGCCTAACGACCAATAAGAGCGCGCGTAGGAGCTCAATTATTTTGTAAAATGGTATATTATGTACATATCTAAAATAGTACGTTTTTAAATTATGGCAACAAATATCTAGCTTGAGGCACTTTGAAAAATGTAGAGTATTAGTTATTGTTCATGAAAGTTAATAAGGGTTTTAATAGACACAGTAACACCTAATACCATTACGATAACCCCGAAAATTACTACAAAAATATCAAAACAGACCTGATGTATCTTAAGGCGCTCATACTTGAGCTTAAAACGCAAGGCAATTGCGAAAATGCAGCATACGGGAGAATCTAATACGCTTCCGATAAATGAAACGATTACCAAGAAACTTGGCACTAAAATGGCCACAACGACTGACAGAACAACTACTGTGACTCGAATCACTGCGTTTGTCACAAAGTCAGGTATTTGATCATTTTGAATGCGTGTGGTAACTGATTTGTGAACAGACTCAATCACTGGATAAATAGCGAGACCGTAGGACAGTATGCAATTCAAAGCGAAGAAAGAACCAACAGCTATGTGAACAGGTCCTGAGGGAATACTATTTAATATAAATTCATTTGTGTTGGCGCCGAAGGAAAGGAAAGCAAAAACAGCGAAGGATAATTTCATCGATGCGCTTACGACATAAGCGAAAGTTAAAGCTTTTCCGAACTTTGTTCTGTCGGCCATACTTCCCTCTACAGATGGAATTATTTGGTGAGAAGAGTAACTGCACAGCAAAATTGATAAAGATGTAAACACACCTTCGGTGTCCCAAAACAGGATGGTGCTCAGGTCCCACTCGTCCGTGTTCTCTGCTCCGTACCATAAAATATACACTACAACTGTAATTAAAGCAACCACGCTGGTAGCACTTAACCATGCAATCTGCGAGAGTGACTTCAGGAAAACTGTCGGCAACACCAAGCATCCAGAGATTCCTACCCACATGCGCTCTGTGATGGGTACAGACGGGAAGTCATGGCGCATGACAGATCCGAAAAGGACAAGATAAGAAACAGCCGCCAAAAAGACGACCAGCTGAATAATACCAGACACTATATAACCACCATATTTGGGTAAAAGCACGTCGCCTAGATCTTTATATCCTGACCTCACGCGATGTCTGTTTCCTTGCTCATCCTCGTCATAGAGGCACTCAGTTAGAATTGTTCCTAAATATCGCATGATAATTGGGGTTATTATAAACATTACCATGGCGGCTATTCCTCCCTCTTTGAGCGCATAGGGCACAGCAAGAAAGCCAATGCCTTCCATAAAGTTAAAAAGATTTGCTGCAGCTCTCCACACTGACGAATCACCCAAAGATGGGTCAGGCGAGACTTTTTGGTTTGATGGAAGAACAAGATCATCGTCAGACGAACTCTCTCCGTCTGAAGACTGTAGCAGCGTCAAAATTTCGGCGTCTTCAAGCTCAGCAAATTGTTCACTTTCTGAGGAAAGATAGGCCGCGCCCTTCTCTAAATAGCTTGATTTCGACGAGGCCATAACGCATTTCTACACAGGCGAATTTTTAAGTACCGTCAGAAACCTATAGTTTTCAAAAATTCCCGTTGAGCTTTCATGGCGTCAAAAAGGAATCCTACAGAAACGAATCAAAATTAGCAGCTAAGCTCTGAATACTGAAACCAATACCATTAAATAATTAGTTTACAAGTGCTTACGAAGAATTGCCGGAGTAGCTGATCCATACAATTAACAGTCGATAAGTTGTTGCCATCGCAACTGCATTTACATGCCGGTTATCCAAATTTCTGACTTTTTTGAGAAAATTCTTTCGGTTTTTGTTTTTTCAGCTTTCCTGAGCAGCATTGCAGATTTAGTAACTAGTCACTTTTTAGGAGCATTTTTCTGTTCATTGCCCATGAAATCACATTATTTTGCTCTGGAAAAATAGTGAAGTCCATGCAAAATGGAGGATCCAAGATGGCGGCGTTAGCAACGTCATGTGAGGTCAGACGATTTTCATTTCAACTCGCGTAGGGCATGCCGAGGGATATCTATTTAACACTAAACCTTTTATGCATGTCTTATAACAACGAAAACCCAAGGGAAGTTTTCTTCAAACCACCACCCCTCCCCACTCCCTCCCCGCCGTTGCCAAGGTGTGTTATGTGATACGTAAGTGTCCGACAGATCCTTATCTGCAACGATCTATGTCAGAGTAGCATTTGAGGACCTTTTTCTCGATTCTGCGCCCTTGGGAATTTAGCGTTAAGTTCGCTGACATCTCGTAGATCTTCATAGCCATGGAATCTAGACTTGTCAGCAGTTTTGGGCGCTAGCGACCGCTATACTAGCAAAGGGAACACTTATCTCGTTGACTCTTAATGACCATGCTTTTGTTGTCAGATTGTATTTGTGAATAGGTTTTATAAATATTTTTGAGCTAGGATAGAACATCCGTGCAAAGGGTCTGTGATCCCCTAAATAGACCAATTTCGATATATTTAAATTCAGCCTGAAACAATAGATCTCAGTACAAGGCTCTGGGGAATCACTCCAGAGTTTGTGAGGTTTATTCCCTTGAGCCTCGTGCTGAGGTCTGTTGTGTTAGGCTGAATTTTAATATATCGAAATTGGTCTATATCTCGAGTGAATTAAAAACCTCGATATGAAAAACATATGATGTCTGTTGTGAAATATGAAAACGTTCAATATCACTAGGCTGAGGTAACGAGAAAGACCACGCCGGCTCTCCCCGGCGGGATTAGTGCGGAAAAGAAAGCCAACAATAATTTTCCCGAAAGAAATAGCTACTTGCAAATTCCGTGGTGCAAATTCGTCCAAACAATTTCGGTCAAATGATGTGCATCACAGTGGAAGATGAAGTGAAACGACTGGTATTCTAAGGAAGTTTAGGGAGAGGAATCGTACGGTCGGAATTTATGAGCTGAACTTTTAACGTATCATAAACAACATTTCACTCAAGATCACTCCAAAAATTGATCATAACATTTTCCGTATCACAAGAGCCAGAGCTGGCTTTTCACTCAACAAAACGTCCAGAGTCTTTTGAAAGTCTTCCGAACTGAAAATCTATGGAACCCATCGATAGGGATAACCGTGGAAAAGAGGCATTACGATTTACCAGCCATTGGCCAGCAAGTGTGAGAATATCAATTCCCAGAGAAACTTCCCTTAGATTAGGCTATGCCCTCACCCTGAAACACAAGTGTTGGGATTTTCCCAAATTTCTAAACTTCGATTGTAAAACTCCACCCAGGTAAAATCTGCAGTAATATTCTTATACTTCGCTTTACCTACCTCCTGCTTGGCGAAGTCTTCATTTCGTGACGATACTCTTTCGTGCAGAAAGTGACAATGAACTGATTGCAAATGTGCCAAACAAAGCAAAGAAAAATCCCCGAATCAAACGAGTTACCAGATCATAAAGTTTCGCGCGTCAACGAGAGCAAATTGCATTGCATCTTTAGTGATGGTTGTTTTTAAAACTGGAGACGCATGCCCTTGCTATACTACATGAGCAAATTTAACCTGCTGCATCTAGGCCCAAGGCAAATTATTCGTAAGAGCAACCTGGTTGCTTTATTGTGCCTGAAATGACATTAAAAGAACCTTTGTTGAGATGTGATCCTCAAGGGTGTTAAGTTCTCTTTATAATTATAAGCATAATTAATAAGCTTTCATAAGTATGCGAGACGCTGGATTGTGCTGTTTTGGGTTAAAATATGGTATAGATTTTGATCATTTTGGTTTCTGATAAAGTATATGGCTTGTGCACTTTGTTCCTCAGAAATGTATAATTTTTAAATAAAGAAATTATTTTCATCATTGTTATCATTAGTTCATAGCCAGCTGTTTCATAATCAACTTATGTAATTCTATTCATTCTGTCACCTTTCAGGCATAGTCGTAATGCAGTGTTTGATAATTAGTATGCATTGTCCCGCAAGTTCAAATATATGCAGAGACGCTTCTGGAACTTTCTAAGATTTACATAAACATAAAAACTTGTGAGTTTAGCTCGACATTTATTCATTATTAGTGTGAGTGTTCAATAAAACTTTTGCCAACCGAAGTAGTTAACACCAGCGAAGGGCGATTTAATTATCATCAGGAATTTAAAGCCCTTCTCAAGTCCAAGCAAGTTCACCGTTTGTTCAAGTCATGAAGGCTAAGATTCAATTGGTTCAAGAGGTACGACTTTTGAAATTAAGTTCAATTTTTGGGTAAAGTCAGGAGGTCAAATAAAAAATCCCAAATTGTTGTTAGAAATAGGACTAGCGTTTCAAGAAGACCGCCGCATGGAATCCCCACATAAAGAAAATATTCCTATCTTGGAAGTTCGAAGTGACATCGGAGGCCCGGGGGGGGGGGGTTACTTTGGGAATTTCTGGGTGGCGATGAGCCGCTGGGACCCTGGAACCCTTAACCTATACCAGAGTTAGTTCAGCTGAATTTTGCTACCCTTTACTAGAGTAAACTCCCCAAATCCCCCCCATCTATCGACACTATTGAGGCTGATTTGCGTAAATTTAAATTTGCCGATTTGAATTTTTTAATATTTTTGAGTGGCAAGTCCTGGTTTCCTTAGTCTAGATAAAATCTTCAACCAATTAGTCAGGTTTGTGAAAAATGATACCCTATTCTAGACCCAAACGCTCTGATTTATATACCCTACACTAGAGTAAACTGCTTGAAAATCATACCCTTCACAGCGGCACATACCTATGTAGCCCATATATGGCAGTGCCCCCCGGGATCTGAGAGGGGATTAACTGGGATTATAGGCTCTACGAACAGATAATCTACCGAAACGTTATGTTGCGTGCTTCTGATAATTAGCCTCCAAGTCAAAGTTTTTTTCATAGTGTGCTTTTGTTCCTGTTGAAGGACGAACTAAAGAGTTTACATTAAGCACGACGAATCAAGGCTATTAGTATCATCCAACTAGTGGACTAATGCAAATCCTGCATTTTAATTGGCTACGCTGCTAGAGGATTCTTAGTAATAGTCCTCAAGTAGCGAAATTTGCGCAGTCGAGCGTGACGCTTTCTTTCGTTTTATTCCCAAATAAATATTTCTTCAACTTGCATTTACTAACTTTATTATTGCCTTTTCCGTCCGACTAGGTGGGTTATACTAAAACAACTAGACCCTTCGCCCTCAAGGGCCACGTGGTAATAGCCCAGTCGGGCTACGGGTCTAATTGTTAAATAGAGGGGAATGGCATTGAAGCTCGGCGGACATCCGAGGAGCAAACAAAGATTTGTGCTGGAAGGTGACCGTGCACCATCTTGTGTTTTTCGCTCACACATTCACCGAAATGTTTTTATTGGTTAGTTCGTCAAACAGAAGTGAACATCTATTGTAACTTGAGCACGATCAAAGCCAAAAAACAAAACATTAACATACGATAACTGATTTACCATAACTGTCAAAGAACATTTTCATGCTTCATAAATATTCCCGTCTGGAAACCTACGAACTGGCTCAGTGTTTACCAGAAGAAAAGTTTGTTTCTGTATGGGAACAACCCTGCTCTGCCTCGACACTCCTTACATCCTCCTTTCCTTCGGCGGCATTTTGTACCTTTTAGGTAAACTAGTATTAAGTGAATGGGGCGGTACGCCATGATTCAATTTTCTTTGAACAGTTCGTCCTTGGTAATTGTGTCCGAGCATTGGTGCCTGTATGGACCAGTGAAAAAATAGTGTTGCGTCCAGACATTGGGTACTCAAAGTACCATTTCTTGCCCGGGTCCGAATTCGAGACCTTGTACCCGGACACGGGCGCTGTACATGTGCCCGAATTCTGCTGGTGTGAGTACTTGGAAAAAGGGCGTGTTCACATTATTGCCCAGCGAGAATCGAGGTCGGGTACCGTGCTTGGACACTTTGCATGAACATAGAAATTAATGAGCTCTCAAAACATTAGTCTCGAATATTTGACTGATAACTAAGATTCCAGCTGGTCGATAGAGACCCCCATGAAGCAGTAACGAAAATTTTACGCGTTAGGAAAAGTTTAACTAAGGTAGAAAGCACTCGCTCGATTTTTCAACCACGGCCCCTCTTACACGATTGTTTTCAGCACTCTTTTTTCTGTGCAGGATTTTATTGTTATTATTATTTTTTGGTGAAATTGCTTAACCTCCCCCCCCTACTCCTCGAAAAATAATGGTAAGTCCCTAGGGAAAACATTACAACAATAAGGTGGGAGGAACTAGCTCATTAACATCGATCCCAGGCTCTCTCTTCCTCTTTTCCTTTGATCCCTTCGATGGATGAAGAGAAAGAAGAGAGCTCGAGAACTGCATAGACAACTCATTTCGTGAAAATACTTAAGCAATAGAGGACTTTTTCCGTGTTTACACAGCCTCATTTAAGCACGAGGGGGTTTGGAGAATTCGCGACAGCTATACAAACCCGAGACGCAGTCGAGGGTTTGCTTAACTTTCGAGTACCGTATGCAAATCGATGAAGTTCCTGAGTATAACAAAAAAAAATGCCTGAAATTTTCTTACATTCGATTTTTTGTCAGGTCTGAAGTCAAATAAGAGATACAAAATTGCAAATTGTTGTTAGAAATAAGACTGGGATTTCAAGAAGACCGCCAGATCCCCAACCACAACATTCTGTGTCCTTTAGCCGTTAATCAAATATTCGTATATACTTCTGCATGCATGGTTAAGATCCATACGGCCAAAAGGAACTCTCAAGAATACTAGTATAGTCCGTCGGGGGATCCCAAACACAAAATTCGTTTCCCTCTCCTCAGTAGAACAGTGTATTTTACCCCCGATTTCTCGAACTATACGATTTTTCAAACCAATTATCGCTTCCCTTAGAGGTTCATAAAATCGGGAATCCACTGTATTCTTTGGACTTTCTGTTAATTTGAAGGTAGCTTCCACAGTAATCCGTCACGAAAACAGAGCTTGTCGTAAACGCTCTTCAAACCGGTGGAATTTTTGTGTAGACGGAAAACATTTTGAAAACGTAGGTCTTTTAAAACGATGACTTCGCAATAATCATATGATTTCCTAGCCTGCGATCGCAGACGTATTTCCGGCTGTCACTTGGTTCCGCCGAAAAATAACGTCTGCGAACCCGAGCCAGAAAACGATTTCTGTGACGTAATGACTTTTGTTTCTCCTTGGCCAATCAGATTCCATGATAGAATGAAACTCGCGTGCTCCTCGCAGCGAATACCTCGCGCAGAGTCGCGCAGTAGTTCTGGGGTTATTTGAGCTAAACTGTGATTGGCCTAGAATTCCTACGTCACAGAAATCGTTTTCTGGCCCGGGTTCGCAGACAGAACCAAGTGACAGCCGGAAATACGTCTGCGTTCGCAGGCGAGTGATTTCCCTGTGTAAGTATTTTTCAAACACAAATCCAAAATGACCGTTGAATGTACATGCAGCATTGTTAAATTTCTCCGCCGTGGTGCGGACGGCGACTATGCTACCCATACTAACATACTGACGACACAACTTTTAAAACAAGTGATTAATATTCCTAATTAGTATCACCCAACTAGCGGATTAATGGAAATCTTGCATTTTAGTCGGCTACTCTACTAAAGGACTATTGGTAATAGTCCTCGAGTAGCGAAATTGGCGCAATCGAGCGTGACGCTTTCTTTCGTTTTATTCCCAAATAAATATTTCCTCAACTTGCATTTGCTAACTTTATTATTGCCTTTTTTGTCTGACTAGTTGCGTGATACTAAAACAATTAGACCCTTCGCCCTCAAGGGCCACGGGTCAATAGCCGATCCGGCTTCGCCTCATGGGCTATTGGTCTAATTGTTAATTAGCACCTATGGTTCACAGCAGCTAGATCACTTCACACAGAGAAATAAAATTCCTTATTATTATCATTATCATTATCACTATCATTATCACTATCATTACCATTATCATTATCATTATCATTATCACTATCATTATCATTATTATTACATAATATAATTATTTTTTATTTTATTTTATTTCAATTTATTGCAATAACATTACATTAGATACGAAAAAAAAATGCCTACTCTACTTACAATGTTAACGTAACTTAAAATTTAACAATACCAATATAATATAAATATATTGTTTTTAATATTATCAATATTGTTATCAGTGCCATAAGTAATTCATAATTTGAAACAATAAATTAAGAAATAAATAAGACCGTAAAAGCTTTTCAATTTTAATATGTTACCCACATAATGCCACCCAAGTCGTTATAATATTAAAATAACGTTATAAACCACCATGGGAGTTAATAAGACGCGTGGTATTCCAACATTTGTCGCATGTTGTTCAACAACAAATGAAGAGAATTGAAGATTTTCCTACGATACATGTACACATAAATTTTGATAATAACCCACTAATGGGCAAGTTTCCTTCTATTGTCGAGAGAGTTAAAATTCACGCCTATACAAACCAAAACCATACTCCCACAAAATATGAACAGTACCTAAGCTTTCTTCTAATAAGTTATGTACATACTATAGTAAAATGTCGGTAATGAGCTCTAAGATTATTCATCGATGAAAAGCATTTCAGGAGCTTTTTTTGGAGGAGAGCCAACACTTATACCCGGTTTGGTGTAGGGGTATTTTTGGGCAGTTAAAGCTGGGGAGGATCATTATCGAAGAGCGTTTTGGGGTGCGTAAAATGGGTCATTATCTGAGGGGGCGTTAAGCGTTTGAGATCAAACGGCCCCTCCTTTCCTTCCAAGTCCTTCAAGCGTGACGCAACCGTCGTTCGTGACGCGAACGAAAACGCAAGAGACGAAATGGCCTTCTTGCCCTAGCCCGAATACAGACAGCAAATACTCTATCAAGCGGACACCCTCGCAACCTTCCCTTAATAACGCTTCGTAAAAAATGAACGATGTTTGCGTAACCTTATAAACAATTTTTTGGAAACAGTGTTAACACAAGTATGCAGAAGTAATTCTGGGAGCAAACAAAAACACTCCCCACGCTCTTGTCCCTACTTAATTCACCCATAAATCCATGTACTGCTATGTACTGCCAAATAAAATCACATCTCTACTGAAGCAAACTGATTACTTGATCGCGTTTTTGACTACACAGGTTTTAGTGGTGCTTGCTGTGGCGTTGTCCTCTCAGGCATACCGTACAGAAATGTGGCTGCTAAAACTCCACACGTACCAAGAAAAAAGAAACTGAAGGAAAAAGAGAATAAAAAACAACATTTCAGGTAAAAAGTCCACATTGTCGGAATACGTTGTCACACAACACCTCAGATGAAGCATTGCGTGACGAGGCCAGATGAGAGGTGCTTTCAGGCTTTCGATAACCACATGTAGCTACATGTATGAACAAGTCGCGCATCGATTGAAGAGACCATGTAACTGAACAACAAGAAAACGAACAAATAAGTAGAAAAACTATGGAGAGGGCTTGCTCGTTTGAAGACAGGTAACCTGAGAGGAGGGGAACTCCCCATAATGGACTATGAGGGCTCGAGGGCTGGTTTAAGTGTAAAGGTATGGTATTCTCCAAGAACTAGAAACAAAGAACTTGTCTTGGTTAGAGGCCTAGAAAAAAGCGCTCATTAAAGTTTGGTGGGGAGCCACAGTTGAGCCCTTTGCTTCCCTTTGGAGTCAGGGCTCGAAATTAACTTTTTCGTTCAAGAGCCAGCTGGCAAATAACGGAAAAATTTTGGTCGCCAACTTATTTTATACATAACTTACACAAGAACACGATTTTATACACTACTTTGCATGCAAAAAAAGTCACAATTGAAGAGCGAACACAATTAGAAACAACAAGAGCAACACTCAGTTATAAGGCTAACGTTGTTCTCAGGTGATATGTCTCTGGTCCGAAGGTGATGGTTGTCTCCATAGTCTTTTTAAATGAAGCGAAGCATAAAACGTTTTAAGTCCGTGGTTTTCATTGTGAGACAAACACGGGTCCTTGCGTATTTTCCCTTTGCTACTTCTTCGAAATGCCGTTCTTTATTTTCGACTTGCTTTCCTCCGCGCCTTTTCGCTGCCGACAGTTTGGTGAAATCCACTTTCCCTACATAAACAACTGATGAAGGATTCAAAGTTTGGATTAACCTTTTGGCTGAATCTTAATACCCGCAAGTAAAAACTCACGTAATTCCTTCAACTGATTGGTACATCTACCGCCATTTTCGCGGCAAATGAAAAGCACATGGTGTTGAAGTGCGCCTGCGATCCCAGTTTCGGAAGAAGCCGCTCAATCAACTTGGTGCGCCGTGAACGCAGTTTCGACGTGTCGAAATACGTTCAATATTTTTCGATTATCTTGTACATAATATTAAGACATTATTTTACTGGGGACGGAAAGGTGAGTTGTATACTAGCTACCAGATCCGATTGATTTCCTAATATAAAGATTTAAAAAGATTTAAGTTGTGTCGTGGTTTTCTTTAGTTATCGGACGAAACGTGAGTCGCCAGCTGGCGACCAGTTCCGAAAATTTAGTCGCCAGAGCTCAATTTTTGGTCGCATTGGCGACCAGTGAGTCGCAATTTCGAGCCCTGGGAGTGAAGACGGCAAAGTGTACAGAAAGTATACTGTAGGAGAAGAGGGGGTAAAGTCAACTTTTGAGTACTACAGCTTGTTTGACTGCATGCTGCTTGTTTGATCTTTAACAGTAAGAGTAAAATAAACAGTAAAAGAATGACTGCTCTTACTTTGTTGGCTGGAAGTCTCCAAGGAAATAAAATGACACGAGTGAGGACACAATTATTGATACTGATGTAGCAAAGCCCTTTAAAATATTGTCTGCATACTTCACAACCGCAGCCACCACTAAGCCACCAAAGGCCTGCAAACACAAGACAAAATACAGTAAAAACTCACATGTAAAAACCTACATTTTTTGAAGTCTGGCAAAATAGGTTCTAACTTGTATTTTAGGGTAGTTATTGGTAATTTAGGCTAAGTAGGTTCTTAATTAGGTTCTTAATTTCTTTGAAGGAGATATATAAGTCGATTACTAGAAAAATAAATAAACTTGGGTTTCAAACCGTTTGGCCCATGAATGTACATGTGTTGTTTACTCACAACTGTCTTAAGTATTTTCTTGTAAATGCAAATTTGCAATCTCAAAGTCACACTCCTAGGTTAAAATGTTTATAACTTGAGTACATAAAAGAACCTGCTGGATCTTGCTTGGCTACACAGGTTTTTATATTTTGGGGTATCAATACCCCAAAATATAAGAAAAATATAAAAAATAATAAAAAATATAAAATATATAAAAATGCTAGTGGGTTCTTAAACCACTAGGTTCTTACATGCATGTTTTTACTGTATAAGAAACAATGCCTTACTGGAAGGTCTTGGCACATCTGTCCAAAAACTCACAATGTTAGAAGGATGTTATATATGTGTCACTTCAAAGAGTATAAAGTGTAAGAGATACAGTGTATTTACATCAGAGGAATTCATTTCCCCCCCTCCAAAAAAAATACATGCAGTCTAGTTATGTAAATGTCAGGAATGTTAGAAAGAACAATTTTCCTCTCAAATTGAATACAGTAAGCCAGACAGATGTTACATTTTGTTTTAGAAAAATATTACTATTGTTAAATGTAACCTAAATATCCTCCATCTCAGTGGATCCAGGAATGTTTTGTGTAAATAAAAACTGAACAAACATGTCGCTGGGCAGTTTTGATTAAAAATAGAGAAAAATGCTCTGATAGGGACCATTTAACCTACACACAAAACAGCCAATTTTTTCTGTTACTCGTAAGTGCCTTGCCCAAGAATACAACACAATGTCCCCAGCCAGGGATCGAACCCGGGCCACTTGATTCACCATTATTTCACACTCATCATGTACTTGCAACCAGACATAATCAGAGTTTCTACTCTGATTGTAAATTTTACCTGAAGTGCAATAACTATCCATGTGATTCTGTCGTAACCTTGAAGAAAACCTTGACTTTGTACAGCACTTCCATCATTTACATACACAGCAATCAAGCCAAATATTATACCAAAAGATCCTGTGAAATGTGGTTACAAAAAAGTACATGAATTGAATGTACACAAAAAAGAGGGGCGAGGGTTAAAGGAAGGAAAGAAAGAAAGGGGGAAACTAAGTAGGAAAGTCGGGAAGGAGGGAGGGAGAGGCCAGAGAGAGAGGTGGAAGAGAGATAAGGAGGGAGGGAGAGCAGGACAGCAGGCAGTTTACTGACTGAATTACTGTACCAACCGACTGTTCTTCCTACTGACTGAATGGTTGATAATATTATAGGCTGTGGACAAGCTTTGTAGTGAAGTACTAGAGATCTTCCTTAAGAGATACATGTATTGCAGACCACACTTGGCTCATGCTCTTTTTGCCCTATACCCCACTAGGGAGCTCCTTGCTAATGATTGACTGACTGACTGACTGACCGACCGATTGACTGCCCAACTGAGTGAGTGAGTGGGTGACTGACTGACTGACTGACCGTCTGACTGCCAGCCCAACTGAGTGACTAAATTGACTGACTGACTGACTGACAATTTGCACGTACATATGTACATGTACATATACAATAGGTAATTGTAGTCTGTGTTTACTTTCTGTCAATTATGCATCAGTGTCAGTTGGCTACCTTTTAAGTCGAGCCAGCAGTAAGGACTTAAAACAAACATCATGAGAGTGCAATACCTAACTGGATATTTCTCATCCATATGGTGGCCTTGGATCCTTTCAAAATCTTCT
Organism: Orbicella franksi; assembly: GCF_964199315.1. NCBI lineage: Eukaryota > Metazoa > Cnidaria > Anthozoa > Scleractinia > Merulinidae > Orbicella > Orbicella franksi. The sequence continues at coordinate 9,875,964 of NC_138158.1, read as the reverse complement.
CAAAGTAGACACCAGCAAACCCACTGGAACAACAAGCTGTGAGAACAGCTACAAGACCAATAAACTGTTCTGATGCAGAACGTTCTTTTGATGCAGTCTCTTTGACAGCATCTGGATGCCACTGGCCACAGCAAAACAAACAAACAAACAAACAAACAAATGAATCAAATGTAGTTATATATAGAGTGGTTTTTACTTGAGTGCTATTGAAAGTTATTGGTTTTGCATTACTGCGCTACACAATTGGCTTAAAAATCTTGCGCCACTTTTTCATCTAATCAGAAGTAAAACTACACTTTTGCCCACACTTGGTGTCCACTACATGTACATGTATTACATGTAACTTTGCGTTTTGATTGTCCGACCTCGTGTGTCCTTTGTCTTTATATTATTTATTATAATATAGATAGGACCCTGTGTGCGCTCTGATTGGTCAAAAACCCATGTTTTATCAGAGTATAAAACATAGAAAAAGTGTGCTTAAGTGTTCTTCGCCCCATTACCTCTATATCATAAAGCAAATGAAGAGGCCTAAGCTGTGTGTTACAAAAGTTTACAAAACTTGATTTGAAGAGTCATATAACTATATTGAATTGTTAGAAAGTCTCACCTGAACTAGAGTCACCCCAAACATAAGAAGGAGCAGAGAAACCCACTTCAGCATGCCTAACTTTTTATGTAGCATACAAACTGAGAATAATGCTGTTGTTAAAATCTTGAGTTGATAAGTAACCTGAAATCATAACCATGACAATTACCACCAAATCACTGGTTCTGCTTCAGTCTCATACTGATCCCGAAATAGCCAATAAAACCCAGTCAAACTGAATTTCAATCAAACTCAATTGAACTCAACCACGGATTGAGTTTGATTAAGTTCAACTGAGTTCGATTTATGAACTTTTCATTGACTATGCCGGGACTGCTGCACTATTTAATTAAGGAGAACATTTAAAATGCATTATTTGCAAGTTCTATACCTTTAGACATCTACATGTACCAGTAGCTGTCACCTCTCAAACACGAATTGAGAGAGAGCAACGCTTACCAGTATTTGGGACAAAATAGACTTTTCTCAGATAGGCAATTAAAGGAGCTACATCACGGTTTGCGAATCTTGAAATCTGTGTCAATCTTTTCCATCCTTAACTGTCCTTGTTTATATATGACTTATTGTTATCTCTATAGTGTTTTCCAATCCAACATGTAGTAAACTATTGTTTTCAGGTTTCCTTTAAACAAAAGGTAATTTTGTACTCGCCAAAAACAACTCAGAACACCTTGACTGAGCTCCTTTAACAGTTGTAGGAAGTCTGTTCCCTGGTGCTCTTAAGAATGAATATTAATATTTTTGTTAGAAGTGGGTCACTCCGGCTTGGGAACCAAGGGAAGTTGACAAGAATTTACACACTCAGTCATCTGAAACTTGCACTTGCTCAGTTTACCTACATAAATCTCGACCTCAAGCTTGTTCAAAAACCAATATTCACTGACCTGATACGTGGCAGCATCCAAATTTGAAAGCGCGACATACAGAAGGTTATTTTGAATAGTGTACAATCCAGAAGGTACTGCTAGCTTTAATGTCTCCCAAGGTTTATCGAAAATCTCTTCCCGTAAACTTCTCACAAAGACAGACCATCTGTACTGAGATGTATGAAAAGTTATCAACACACATGCCAGGATCTTGAAAATTTCCGCGAAGACTACTGCAGTAGAGGCGATGTACATTGGGTCTCCCTCTTTATGGGTAGTTCTTGAGTAACGCATCGTGAGGACAAGCGACGATGTTTGTAACACCAGAACGAAGAGGCAAACGTGTTTGAGGGAAAGCGAGAACCTTGGAAATACTGTAATAAAGAAAACATGTTAAACTGTTGTTAGGACGAACAATCGATAGCAAGGTATTGACATTAATATTGAAACAATTTTCAAAACCTGCAAATGACGCACTTTCCGGACAACATATTTCACATGCAAAATAACAGATCAGATTGACATATAACCAGAAAACTAACAAACAGGGTTCTACGAGTAAGAGTAAAGACACAAAATTAACTACATTATTTGTCCGTTTTAAGCAATTCCAAAGAATAAAGGTTAGATAAAGTGTGTACCTCGAAATAAAGCCTTGTCCGCCATGTTGAGGACAATGTGATGATAGTGGTAGCCGCTGGCCAGCAATGTCGGATGATCTCGCGTGGCTTGTTACCTTGGCAACCAAAGTAGCTGAGAAAAACGTCGAAGACGAGTTACCAGGTTAGTCACCAATTTTCGCGCTTACTTATTTTTACATGAACGTTACTCGACACTCTTTAAACAAAAAGTTGAAATAAAGAAGAAGAAAGAAATCTTAGTATGCAGACCCGGGATCCGGAGTCGAACCCGAGAAATGTGAGTCAGGATAGGTTCGCTTACCAACCACATCCTCAGAGCACTAGCTGGAAAAACTCGAATTTCTTAACTATACACTCAAGCCTTAGAAATATGTGCAATACAGCGTCACCCAAACCACAAAATGGAAGCTAACCGCAAGCAAACGCGAGTGGAACTAGCAGCAAGAAAACTGGGGTGGAACCAACCGCAAGAAAACCTGAGAGGAGCTAACCACTAGCAAACCAGAGACGTGTTAGCCAACCAGTCATTCCTTGATTTCCGTAAACATGCGTGCGTTCCTTGTCACGACCAGTGTCACACTATAGACCACTATATCTGTCATACAAGACACCATTTCTTCCATTGAGTTGATTTGCTCGCCTAAGTCCTGATTACAAGCAGAAAGGTAAACTTAGTAGCCTAACGGAAGGGTCAAAGAGTAATAGCCCTGGTTTACGAACAAATTTCACATGGTTACCCTACCAGTCCACTGACCTGTGGGCTTAACGTACACAAAATGGCTGACAATGAAGATACTTGCTAGGGACCTTCATTTACCCGTCTTTGCTGTTTCCAGTGTCATGAAATGCTGACATGTTACCTTCTTATTGCTGGACAATGACAAAAAGTTCCAAATGAATGTTTTTCTCGGGAAGGCGGGTTGTCCCTAGCAGAACGTTTACATGGCAGCTTGCTTTAATAGCCTGACGCTAGGGTAATGCCTGCCTGTCGAAACCGCTCATCCCCCCGGGCATTTGACATTTTGTTTTCATCAGGTTGGAAATGCCCCACCATAGAGGAGCTGGTGCATAAAAAGTTCCCCCTGGCGAGGCCGTGAGATAAGTGCAAATGCCCCACCCAGTACATGTAGCTACATGTACCCATAAGATAGCCGAAAAATATATTTTCTCTTAAGTGATGTAAAGTGAGAAAAAACGTATTCTATTTTGCAAATAGCTTGTTATAGTTTAATTATGACTGTTATTTACATACTCACTTTTTTTTTTTGCGAAATTGAAATTGATTCAAACACGGTCAAAAGTAATGAACGCTGGTCTTCGCGAGGACATGGGACAAATTCGCAAGGACCGGATGTCGCAAAGAAAGCTCATTGAAAAAAGGATTATCCCAGTTTGCTTCATATATATACTAATTATGCAACGCTTTTGAGTGGGTTACTATGGAAGATCACACGAGTCACGGTTGCGTTTTCTCGATATACACACGAGCCTTTATATTTTCCATACCATGGGAAAACACAGTGACTAACACCATCAATGCAACATACGCCCGGCGCATGATGGGAAGGTTAGATGGAATACCGTCGAATATACAACGGCTTTCCTGTATTCTGATTGGCTGTATTTTCTATGGTATAATATAAAAGCAAATAAAAATATCAGTAACTTACTTTCTAGGGTTTCTATAAAGCCCTCCGAGTTCTTTTGTCTTAACTAACGAGCCACAATTTTATACCGCTTTTCCCACGAATCATATCAATCATATCGTCCGCCATCGATATCAATCATATTGTCCGCCATCGCTTCTCGCACGCGGAAGACCAACATGAAATCATGGAGGTGGTGTTGGGGACGTAGGGCACGAGTTAGTTACTAATGGTTTAAATCTCAAAAAAAAAATAATTTTACATCTACGTTCTTTCATAGCAATGGGCTCCTACTTATCATTAATCCCGTTTTGAGGCAAAATAAAGCAAGTTTGCGCCTATTTTTCTTTTTTTGTAAAGAACAGATGTATGATTAATGTTATTTTTGTGACTAAATCGTAAATTGAAATGTCCCATCCCGGGCAGCCCTTTGCGAGCAAATACCCCGTGGTATGGTGTCAAATGCCTGTCAATGCCCAGCGGGGTTTTGAGCCGAGGCTCCGGTGCGGTGCTCACTGCTCAGCGCCTACTAATTTTGTGTTTTGCTTTTTAGAAGGCTTTCTTTTTTCAAACGATTTATGACGGTGGCTTTTTTCCTTTCCTTTTTTTTTGTGGCTGGTGGAAGTGCAAAGTGCAAAGCGCAAGCGCGAGCCATGACAGCGAGAAGTTTGAATTTTTTGCCCGCGGTTACGACGCGATATCAAGGGCCCTGGGTGCAAGAATGTATTTTCGACCCAGGTTCTTTTCGGTCATCTATGTTCGCGTTTTTGACGGGGGTACTGACGAGGGTAGAGTAAGGGAAAAATGAACGCCCGGGCGGAGTGTGGGGGTATTCAGCGGACACACTTTTATGTAAAAATACGTTGTGTAAGTGATCCCGTAAAATTAAAGGACATCTCACTTGCACATACGTAACAAGAAATACTTTTCCCGCGTAAAATGTAAATATGGCGGACAAAGTGGACGAGGAATATCTCCGTCTGCATTTGCATGATTGTAGAAAGGAAAATGGCTATGTCTTTGGTTTTTTCGAGGGTGATCTTAAAGAATTTCTTGAAGAGTATATGTCTTCGAATTCAAGCTGCTTTGTTCTGTCAGATCGCCATAGTAAGGAATCTTACTTGCAGGAGGAATGCGAATTTATGCAAGATTTGCCGAGATGATGACGGAGAAGACTGGGTGGGCTGCGACGAGTGCGCCCAATATTTCCATGCGAACTGCCTCGGTGTCAGTTATTCCAAAGTCCTCTCACAGCCATTCTTCTTTTGCCCTCATTGACAACCATTTTTATAGTTGATTGCATTATAAACTAGCCCCAGATTATTTGTCTTAGACAAGATTTTTGTTTTTAAACCAGTCTTAATTCTATTTGTAAATTCTTGAGCCTCTTACCAGTTGTTTTGAACACGGCATAACATTGTATCGATTCCATGTCAGTAAACCTAAAAGTGAAACTAAGAAAATACTCTTCTTTTTTTTCTTTGCCGTTAAATTAATTAAACCTTAGTCAGCTGCCACAATGATGGAACAACGTACTTCAGTATGCCTCGGAAAAAGGCCACGTTTGTCCGCTTTATATCTGATGCAGAACTCGGAATGCTTCCATTCGATTGTAATGAACTTTTGCCGGACGTTACGCGCGCAATGGCGTAATTGTAACTTATGTACAGAAGAGGGGAAAAAGAATTGAGTATTCTAAATTCGCAAACAGAGGTAAAAATGATACCAGGTGTGCAACATTGAGCGAATGCACACTTTTGAAAGTTCTAAGCGTTATTTGATGACAATTAATGACACCTAAATAAAGTAATTAACCTTAAAGATATGTGTGAACGGCACTTAAATATTCCGTGACGCTTACACAACATATTTTTTATCGAAAAGCATGCCCGCTGAATACCCCCACACTCCGCCCGGGCGTTAATTTTTCCCGTAGAGTAAACATTTTCGTTCTGTCGTCCAGGTTACTGCTGTGTTGGAATCAAACGGAAAATGCATCCAGCGATTGCAATTTTGCTGGTTTTCACAGGCTGTTGTTCCAATGTGATTTTTCTGGAGTTACTTGTGAGGTAAGACTCAAGTTAACTTATCATACACTCGCGTTTTTGTGACCTAGTAATGCTTTATGCACGCTCGTTGACCTTTTAGCCGGCTCGGGCACGTGAAGGGTTGCTAAGTATGTGGACGTTACAAGTTTGGGAAATATTTCATCACTAGCACCGAAAATGTTCCTGTAAAATTAAGCTTAAATTAAGTCAATAATTTCCTTTCTTACAGTGGTTCTGCATTTCTGAATTTCCTCAAAATCTTTCCCTACAACCTTCACTGTGTCAGTCAGCAAATTTATAAACTTACTCGATCAGCTAATTATCATGGTTTCATTATAGTTGTTGGCCGGGAACTAACCGTAAACAGGCTAAGCATAGCGGTTTTCAGACTTACTGCAGTGGCGTGCTGTGCAAGCTAACCGTACACGGTTATTTATTTATACTCTCCGTTAAAATAAGCTTCGCGTAGTAAATTATTACGTAATTGTTGTTACAGCTGAAATAAGGCTTGTTGTTGTTGTTGTTATAAATTGAAATCACTACTTTAAACAAACTTACAACTGCTGATGATTGTTAAGTGATCAAAACATTTCTTAATACAAACTGATTTTTAAAAATAATTTGTATATTAAAAGTATTTTTAAAACACTATCTGGCTGATAACAATCTTCTGGAGACACTCCGAGACACCTTTGAAGGGTAGTGTTCATCATAATTGCATGGCCAACTCTATGAGTGGGCAAAATGAACTGAATCCTGTGCTGCTATTGGTTACCTGAGCGTTCAAGATGGAGCTATCTTGCCTGCTCGGGATTTCCCGCTGTGTCCCACAAGAATATAGTGTTCTCTTTCCATATAATAAATCCTAATATGTCCAAGCTTGTTTGGTCAAGATGGCTGTATGTTGGCCTCTTTCTCTTTTTATGTGTTATGGATCTTGACTCTGTGTCAGTCCATAAACAAACAAAGAAAAAGACCTGGTCATTATATCCAGCCATCTTGTCCTCATGCTTGGTCATTATAACCCATTTGTCTGACTACAAAAGTCAATATCCTTGGGCCATGTGATGGTACTTTGCTGTGTAGTCAGACCCAATACCCACTCTCCCTGACTGTTATTCAATGACATGGATATCTCCTGGAAAATGACGAACAAACAAATTCATGTCATGAGACTCTATATTATTGCTTTCAGAGAAGTTCCTAGTTGTGTCAATACCGTTACATTTTGCCAGTTCCTGTTTATTGCTGTGGAAGGATTCATATTTACTGCTAATTTTGGCTTCAAAAAACCTGTTATTCCTATCAGGTACACTTATATTTACTTATTTAATTGCGTGGAGAGGGGGAAAGCAGGGGAGGGGGCGGGGTGGAAGGAAGGAGAAGGAGGAAGGAAATGGGAGTCAAAGACCCTTGCTGGTCTTACCTCTATCAGACTAGTTACACTCCAGGGTGGAGATTGAGTGTAATAGGTGATATCTCCCGGTGAAGGCAATGAAATTGGTGTTAAATCTGTTACCTAAAGGAGGAGGAGGAGAGCACAAAGTTTACAACTTCAGAATCAGTGCTTTCAGTAAGACCTGTCACCCGTTCCGGGAGGTTTCCTGTTGTGAATTACCTGTTACAACATTTGTAGTTTTCAAAACTTGCCCCTCAAGAGAGGAAGTTGTTATAAGCCTCTTTTTTTGCTTCCTGATGTGTGCCACACTACTGGCAGCTGCCTTCTTCAAATTTTAGTGAAAGCACTGCTAAAAGAGTCAAAAGTCACTACAGTAATTAATTGTCTTTTCTTTCAGTAACTATGTGGCAATGGTGGTATTTTTCTTCTCGACCAATGTAATAAACAATGCTGCACTGAACTTCAATGTCCCTATGCCCCTGCACATGATCTTCAGATCAGTAAGTTGTTTTTTGGACAAACAATTAATTTATAAGAGGAGATAAGCTGTGTGCATGCTCAAATGAAGACAAATTTCCTATGATATTCATTGTCAAGTTACATGTAAAATCTAGTGAAGTCCGTCACCTGATTAGCCAATCTAGATATAAATTATAAATTACATGTAACTTGTTTATCAAAGCTACACATACACTGTATGCACTTGGTATACTGCAATGTGTTACATAGTTGTTTTGCGTGTTGTCTTGCAGGGGTCATTGGTGGCCAATCTTGTTTTAGGAATGATTATTTTAAAGAGAAGGTACTGTACATACATGTATAATGTTATGTGTACAAAGTATAAAATAGTACATTTTAATAATGTACATGACTTGTGTAGTTCATTTAGATCTGTTTTACTTAGTGTAAGAGCTTTCAGAATTTTTGTAGGAACTGACCAGTATAAACTAAAAACCCATGATTTTTTTTCAGATATCAGCTGTCAAAGTATTTATCTGTCCTTATGATCACTGCAGGGATATGCTTGTGTACTTTAGCATCAGCACAAAAGATGGTAAGATACGTAATAAAAAAAACATATTTAAAATTCCAAAGGGTCTTGATAGTTGCAGACGGAAGTTTCTGTTGAAACTTGTTTTGTAAACTCAAATGTTTTGTCATTTTATTAAAAATTAATATTAAAAATTGAATCAAGTCTCTATATCATGTGGTGCTGTCAGGTTCTGTCTTCTGAAATGTTTCCTTATGTCACAGTGTACATTCTCTCTTTTAGGAGTTTAAATTTTCCTCTGGAGACCCTTATAAAGACTACTTGTGGTGGTGTGTAGGTGAGGACCTTGGAATAGTATTTTAATGCTTAATTCTGTGTTCTGTAGCATGTAGTGGCTTAGTATTGCCACTCCCCCCTGGATGGGATGCTAGTCCATTGCAAGGTTACCCCCAGTGTTTTGTCACATTGCTCCAACTATTTGCCAGTAGCCATTCATACTCCTGGGTGGAAAGAGACACTGTGAGAGTATAGTGTCTTTCCCAAGAACACAACACATGTCAGAGACCCTGACAGGGGCTTGAACATGGACCATTTTATCCAGAGTCCAGTGTACTGACCATTACCCTACCGTGCCTCGTACTGAGAGGTACAAGGCGCAGTGGAATTAGTGCATTAGAGTCTGTGTTTTGTTGATTAATTTGTATTGTGCATTTTTTTATTGTGCATTTTTTGTCTTTGTGAAGGCATTGGACTGCTTGTGATTGCATTATTTCTTTCTGCTAGGACTGGTATCTACCAGGTCAGTGACTGTGTGTGTTTTAAACTGCTTTTGTAACATTCATATGTAATTGTCACACAATTAAAAGCAAAAAACTATATATTTTCCAGCATTAATATTACACATACATGTACATCATTAAATATTTTTCTGTTTCTTGTGCTCAACAAACATGCAATTTTAACATAATAATATTATGATGTAATAATAATTGTTGTGATCTTTACAAGTATGCAATGCAATTTTGGAAGACAGTCAGCAGAAGGTATAAGCTTTTACACTACTTTACATACGTGTGCTTAGAGGATTTAATGCATTGTTTTGCGGCTGTGGTAAAGGCTTGTAATTTAGTTAACAAGATGTTTTATATCATTCACTTTTTTTGCAAAAAGTCTTGCAAATTTTGAGTTTTCAAAAGGCAGAACTGCATTGGATTTTTGCGTTTGAAAGATGTGAAACTTAATAAATGTTTTGACTCAACATGCTCAGCTGATTGGACTGTTCATTTACACTTCAGGAGCAGATGTATGCAGAGCATGGAAAACACCCCAGAGAGGCTCTCTTTTATGCGGTAATCATGTTATCTTGATACGTTGCTAGTCGTAAACCATCCACTCCTGGGATTGGTATACTTAATCAGGGGCATAGCCAGGATTTTTCAAAGGGGGGGGGGGGGGGATCACACTGTGTCAAAGTGAGGGTACTCACCAGATTTTCATGTCGTTTTCGTCACCTGTTGTAGGTTGTTTGCTTAAAAAAGGCTTACAAAACGGGGGCATGGGCTTCTCAGGACCCCCCTAGCTACACCCCTGCTTACTGTGTTTGCCCCTGGCCCAATTCATCCCAGCATACTCTTTTGGCAATGCCAAGCAGGTCGACTTGTTCCTAGTTTATTAGGTGATTTGATATGAGGAGGGTGCTCTAACCATGATCCATCTCGGTTATTATTGCCTGTTTCATCGATCAACGGGCTAACTTCTTTTAACCAAAGAATGTCGATCCTTTGTAACTTTCCACATAATAAGTATTACTGTATCAAGAAAGGCTACCTTTAATTTTGTCTTTTTGTCTTTTTGTTATCCATGTTTAGCATGCTTTGCCATTAGCTGGGTTTCTTCTGCTTTCCAAAGACATTTATCGTCACATTTTCATATTTAACTCATCTGGTAAGTGCTTTTGTTGTCATGGTAAACGAATCTCACGTCGTACATACTGTATACACATTTCTAAATTGGTTTTCTCTAGTTACACCAATTCAATCTATATTGTTTTGTTTTTTTTGGTAAGCCAATCTGAGCTGCCAGCTCCATTTACATCTAACGTAATGCATGCGTGTTGGGGTGGAGGGGTCATTTTGAATTAATCTGCCCAAGGTAACCTCGAGGCAGATGCCCAGGTCTGTTTAGTAAAGGCCTCTCCTGAAACAGACGAAAGTCCTTTCAACAAAACTGTGGCAATAAGCGTGTTACCGCTCAATTAAGACCCGTGCCAGTGTAGGCTCAATGTGTACACCTCACGTGACCTCATAATGTACATTTTATTTTCACACGAAAAATTTATACAGTATCCTAACTATGCGGGAGACAGTTTTCCTTAACGGTCACCAATTCAGGCCGAAAGACCCCTACAAGAGCTCTCACTTGCATACAGAAACGACATATCACAGCAACTTTTGGACAATTATTTTTTACAGCTCCTTTGGTGTTGTTTGATTTCAACTTCCAAATTCCTAAGCTTTGGGCGTATCTTGCTGGTAACATCGTCACGCAATACATCTGCATCCGCAGCGTGTACGTCCTGACGTCAGAGTGCGCCTCTTTGACTGTCACGCTTGTGGTCACGCTGCGCAAGTTCATGAGCCTGATGTTTTCGATCTTTTACTTCCAAAATCCGTTCACGCTGTACCACTGGTGTGGAACGGGGCTGGTCTTTGGCGGCACGCTGATCTTTGTTGAGCTGGCGAGCAAGATTCGTGAAGCTTTCCTGCCCAAGAAGGAAACAAAAACAGAGTGATGCTCGACGCTTCTACGCTGGGCGCCCATCAAGACGGCGAAGACACGGCAAAGTAGTGAAGAAGCATGATAAAGCATGTTATGCTCTTGAATCTAAACTTGTATATACTCTCATTGTGCTTTTTGTGTTGAAGTTTGATTCTGGTTGTCATTTATGGTGATACTCCAGGACCTGCGACAGGTGAAGACAAATTGTCTGAAATTGATCGTCTTTACTCGCTAAAATGTAGCGGTTAAGCGAGTCAAAACAGACGTTAGTTTTCGCGCACAATTCAATCCCCACTAAAGCGACCTATGAGATTTGTCCCCATATTTTCCACATTGAAAAACAGAAGAGAAGTTTTATTTTGTTCTAGTCTTAAATTGAAAAGATGTTTATAAGTCTGGTGATATTCTCTCTACATACAACATATGATTATATAATATAATTTTGAATGCAAAAATCGGATACTGATATTAACAAAGGTATTGCAAAGGTTTAAAAATTTTGTCAGCCTCCTCCATTCGTTCCTTTTTTTATTCGTTTCGGAGTTATAACGTTACCAGTTGAAAATAGTTATTATAATAAAATACAACTTATGATTATATAATATCGTTATATAGCTGGCCTTTTTGCCGCTACAGCGCGTCCAATTATTGGCTAGTTCATGGTCACATGACATCTAACAATGAAACTGTTTACCGCCAAATGCCATGAGCGGGCAACGTTGCGAAAACTGTGACGTCAAACGCAAACAGTTCACTATTACCCGCGAAGTGTTGATCGCTGTTGCACGTGATCAGAGCGTGCAGTTGAAGGTGGCCTGATGTTGTTGGGTTGTTGTCGCTGTCACTCCGTCTCGGGAAACGTTGAGATTCTCGGGAAACAAAATTCACTGTTCCCCTCGGGACTAGTCATCAAGTGTTAAATAATACGATTCATGAATGCAAAAATTTGATGCTGATTCTAACAAGGATATTGAAACGGTTATAATATTACATCCATTCGTTGTTTTTCTTTACTCATTTCGGAGTGATAACGTTGCTGTTAGACTTCTATAAAAATTTGTTTTACCCACACAGCGTTATATCCACGTCTTTTAATTCATATGCATTTAAAAAACATTTTTTTAGCATAATTTATACTATTATTATATGAACTTCAGATAGACAATACTAGTGAAAGAGACCTATGTTGTTGTAAAGCAAACTTAAATTGACACAAAGAAAAATGGCAACGGGTTTGAAGGAACCACATCACAGTGTGCACATCTTGAAAAGTTTAGCCTAAATGTTTCAAGTTCGTCTTGTGTAATCCGTGTCAATCTTCTCCATCCTTAACCATTCTGGCTCCTTCATGGTTTATTATTGTCTTTTGGTGTTTTTCTATCTTGGTAAACTACTATTTCGAGGTTTACTTCAATTGAGAGGGTTAATTTGTACGTGGCAAGAATAACTAGAAATACCGTGACTGAGCTCCCTTAACGGTATTTGGGCCCACGACTTTGACAATCGTGAGCCAAGATTCGATCGTGTGGGTCTGAGTTCCAATCCACTTGGTTTGTACGTTTTGAGTCTTTATGTAGACTTTGATAGTGATGGCAGCATCGAAGCAGACCGATACTGAAAACCAGCGTCTGTGTCGATTACCAGAAGATGAACGTGTACAACTTTAAGTAGAACCTGCACCTTTGCAGGGTCCTAGTAAGTTAAATTGCTAATTAGAACAACGCAACGACCTCGGCCAGGGTTTGAACCCAGAATAGTCGACCCGGAGACCAGCGTGCTACACGGATTGAGTTGCTTCACAACTTTCAAGGTCACTTTGACTGCTAAATTACTACACAAACGCGCGCATTGATTCACTAAGGCGAGCTAGTTGGTCAGATTTTCACCAAACTCGCTCGTGTGGATGAATCAGGATATTTACAGATGTTCAAAACTTATATTTTCCTAGAAAGAAACTAAGAACACTATTATTAGAAGGTCTCTATTTCTATAATATGTTGAACATACATGTACATTACCAACCATTTGAGACATCCTTACGATGTTTCTACAGTTAATACAGACTTCCGTGTAAGGCTTGTATACGTAGACATTTTGCAGCATTATGAACGGTGTTTCAGTAAATAACCGAATTATACCCTTGAAAATGTTGTACGCTGTTCTTTATGAGGCGGGAGAGCCACTTGCTTGAACACTGCATGCAATAGTTTCAACTTCTCTCCATGAACTGCAGCATGGCATGCAACGACGGGACGCAGAAGAACAACAAAAAGCAGCGATTTTCTAAATGGCAACTGAATTTGAACTACAATACGTTAGAAAACCTTCGGCCTCGTCCACATTACGCCGGAGGCATTTGAAAACAGAGGTTCCACTCTGAAAACGCATCACAAATGTTTTCCGTCCATACTACGCCGGAGGAATTTAAAAACGGAACAATCGCCAGTCATTTTGGATTTGTGTTTGAGGAAAACTCGGTCGGGGAAATCACGTGATTATCGTGACGCCATCGTTTTCGAAAAGCTCCGTTTTCAAAATGTTTTCCGTCCACACCAAAACGAAAGCCGGCGTTTTCAAATTCCTCCGGTTTGAAGAGCATTTTCGTAAAGCTCCGTTTTCGTGACGTTTTAGTGTGGACGGTAGGCCTAACCGTAGAAATAAAGCTGCGTTTTTCAAATTTCTCCAGCGTAGTGTGCGTATTTTGCCAGACAATGGATTTCACTTAGCACTGTGAGGCGAGGGTTTTCTAACGTATAGTTATTCAAATTCAGTGGGGCATATATGCAATTGGGTCATGCATCTTGACAGCGCTAGCTAGGCTCCGGCGATTTCCAGCCGCTTTTCGGGAAACGACCCCGTGGCTCCTCCACCGATTTGAACAGCAGCACGCAACACTGAGCGTATCTCTTTAAGTAATAATGCAGCATATATCTGGGCCTTCACGTATCTGCTCACTGAGTGATAAAGTGATACAGTTTTTACCAAATAAAAGAGAGTAGTTAGTTATTCAATGGTTTTGAGCTTCTCTTTTTTCTTGACACATGGTTAGCGTCTCTGACCTCGTAAAGACCTCGTAAACAGATACGTGACAGAGGTGAAATTGCAATAATCGTAACCTGTGGTGTCATTATTTTCCACCACAAAAGATCTTCATTCATCATTCTCTTCAGTTCTAAATGTGGCGCCTTCTCAATGTAAATGGTCATTTTCATCTTGTCCCGTCGTGTGAAGTTCTTAAGCATTTGAAATGATAAAAACCGATCCTTTCCCTAGTGGCAATCCTGTTTTGAGTCTGAATACAAGCTTCGCTATCTGTGAGTTCCTTTCTGATCTGGTTATGGCATTGCATGAAGCCTGTCTTTTAAACCCACTTCTGCTCAAAGAATATATTTCCGTTAGAATAGCAGATTGTCGGCAACTAGTCTTTTGACTTTTGCCTAACAACTGTTTTCTTTCTTTTTTTTTTTTGGAAAAAAGAACCAGTTTATTATTTAAAAGTCAGTGGTATACCGAGTGGTAACAAATTGTTAAGAGTGATATGATATCCTTACATGAGAAGATATCATGTTTGATAACATTTCTCTTTTGTCCCTTTAACTACAGTTAAATTTGTTGGTGTATGATTGAAACATATTCGAATCTTCGGTCGTCTTCGGCAATCTTCGGTGATCTTCGGGAAATGTTCGGGAAATGCTCGAAACGTTCGTCTGGCTTTCAGAACAATTTTGGAAAATCTTCGGAAATCTTCGGAAAGTGGTCGGAAATCTTCGGAAAATCGTCAAAAACGGCGTCGTCAGCATGTCTATGTAGTAATAAGAACATTACACGTTAGCTCGAAGATGTGAATTTTTATGTCCTCGTGGCAAAAAAAATATCTCACGAGTGAGTGCAGTGAACGAGTGAGATATAGCTCTTGCCACTCGAACATAAAATTCATATCTTCTCGCCACCGTGTAATAACCTCTATATATGTGTTTGCATTGAGGCACTGTCAGGCGTATTTCCAATTGCCGACATGTTAACTTACCAAAGATGTTAAGATTAAGATTGAGCCAATGTTTAGGAAACAAGGCCACAACTGGGAAGGGTTGTTTATACTGACGAAAAGACAAACAAAACAGCGATATGTTTGTGTTGAACTGAATTTTGCAAATTGCGAAAATCTTGGAACTTTTTGTGCAAAGAAATTGCTTTTTTTTATCGAGACACTCTCTGCCATGTTTGCCGACCATATGATCTTATATATCACAAAGTAAAAGGGAGATGTTTTACAAATTAAACTAACCTTGAGGGCAGAAAACGCATTGAAGATTAAGACATAGACAATATTTAGGACTGAAAGAGGAAATGAGAATATAAACCAAGGCCACATCCTGGGAAGGATTGTTTATACCGACGAAAAGATGAACAAAACACCAATATGTTTGTGATGGACTGAATTTTGCAATTTGCATCACGACTACAACTTTATAAATTAAAAATTTAGGTGTATTAAAGAACGTAAATGTCAGACTATGTTAGACAATGCTGACAACAGCAAACAGCAAGCGGATCCAAGCTTTTTGTCGCCTCTTCCGCCTAAAGAATATGTTTCCGTTAGAATAATAGACTGTCGTCAACTTGTCTGTTGTTGCCTTTGACGATGAACAATGCAATTAAGAGAGCTCTCTTGCAGTACAACTAGGAGAAGTATTAGTTAACTTAAGTAACACCGACACTGGAGCTGAATCTCTTTTCTCCTGCCTGGGTTCAACGCCTTTATGGAGCGGGGAAGATAACATCGGTAAGCCGGGAATTTGATGTAATTCAGATTATTCATGAATTTTTCTAATTAACAATTAGCCCCGTAGCCCTTGCGGGCTATTGATCCGTGGCCCTTGAGGGCGAAGGGTCTAATTGTTTTAGTATCACCCAACTAGTCGGACAGAAAAGGTAATAATAAAGTTAGCAAATGCAAGTTGAAGAAATATTTATTTGGGAATAAAACGAAAGAAAGCGTCACCCTAGATGGCGCCAATTTCGCTACTCGACGAGTATTACTAATAGTCCCCTAGTAGCGTAGCCAATCAAAATGCAGGATTTGCATTAGTCCACTAGTTGGGTGATACTAATTTAAATTAGTCCTGAAAGGGACTGAAAGCTAAGGATAATACTGACCAAGATGGCACCATCTTTTCTAAAGTGTTTAGTCTGACTGGTGTCTCTTTTCTTAAAGTGATCCAACGCTTCTTGGAGAGGCAGATGTGTATAACTTGATGACCAAAGCGTTTTTTTGCAATGTTTCTACATTTGTTCTTTATATTTTTCAATTCGTGCTATAAAGTGCATCATCTTTCACTGAGGCCTCTTCCTTCTTTCCTCGAGCGAACAACTGTTTAAAGACTCACTTCAACAGTACAGAGAGAGCAGCGGCATTTGTCTTCTAACATCATTACTTGTAAGTAAATATGTTGTTTAGTCAATTCAGATGTTGTCTAAATGCGTGTGATCCATTGCATTCTATCTTTCTTGTGTTGTTTGGTTGTTTTGTAACGAGTGTTTTCTTGGGCGCTTTTCATTCGGCCAAAAGTTTCGTTTCAGTTTAGAATTAAAATTTCCGGAAATTTTATTTGCGAATGGCACTTTCTCCAACTGATTGTCTAGAATAGAATTGCTTTTTTGTAGTTTCGAAAAAACAAGATAACCTTGCGAGTAATACAGAAATTTTCCAAATATTTTCCAGGAACACTCCGTTCCACGAGGTCTTGCCCCTAAATTTCCGGAGTTTGCCCTTAACTGGCTCGCATTTCGGGATTTCATCAGTTGTTCGGATTCTCTTGAAAACTTTCACAAGAAATTTCCATATTATTTCAGTTATTTGCCTTCGATTAGACAATATTCTTGAAGATTTTAGTCCAAAGAAATGGCTCCTGTTTTTTCTTTTATTGAGCCACTGTTTGCCGTGTTTGCCGATTATATGTTCTTGTATATCACGAAGCAAAACTGAGATATTTTACAAATTAAACTAACCTCGAGGGCAGAAAACGCATTGAAGATTAAGATATAGACAATATTTAGGAAAGCGGAAATGAGAATGCCAACCAAGGACTGAACTGGGTGGGGTTGTTAATACTAACGAAAAGATGGACAAAGCACTAAAATTTTACGACTCAGTTAAAAACGTCTGGTAAACGATGTGAATGTCAGACAATACTAACAATAGTAAACACCATTTGAATCCGGTTTTTGTCGCTACTCCCACTTGAAGAAGATATATTTTACTTATTCAATACTCTTCATATCAGGTGATGATTCGAGTTGGGAAAGCATGATAACAATCGATCATTTTGTCTTTTACAGTGGGGTTTTGAATCTGATTAAATGCGTAGACAGATTATTTCCGAGTTCCGTTTGGCTTCTAATTCAAAGCGGGTGTGACAATATGCGAAATTATGTTGCAATACTGCTGAGATAGAGTTCGGGCTAACATGCAATGTAGCTTTCCTACGGTCATTGCGGTCCACATGACCGACATATAAGTCTTATGTTGAGTTTCTATTGTTCTTGTCGTTCCTTGAAGTCATAAAGGTCATCACAGCGGGTTTTAGCATTCCACCTTTCCTTTGGAAATGAATTTTCTTGCAGCTGTATTTTCATAAGATTTGCATCATTTTCGTGGGAAACGTTTATTGCCAGTCTCGGTTGGAAGCATCATCGGCATTGTCTGACATCGTGTCCTTTACTAGAGCTTTTCGTAAAATCATAAAATTTCATTCGTAAAACAATTTGCAAATTGAGTCCATTACTCAATTATCAGTGTTTTGTTTATCTTTTCGTTAGTATAAACAACCCTGCCCATTTCTGGCCTTGGCTTACATTCTCCCTTCCGTTTTCCGAAGTATCGTCTGTATCTTAATCTTAACATCTTTGTCAAATGAGTTTTTGCCCTCGAGGGTTAAAGAATAAATTTCCGTCAGAATAATAGATTGTCGGCAACATGTCTTTTCTTGTTTTTGGCATGGTGATGAACAGTGCAGTTAAAAGAAGTCTCTTGCAGCGAAGTATTCAATGAACACAAATAACCCTGAAACTAGCTCTATGGTATGAATACTTCCTGGACTGGACTGGAGTCTCTCCTCTGGAATCTCTCTTCTCCCGCCTGGGTTAAACCCCTACATAGAGCTGGGTGGGGACAGTTCAAAGACTGGATTAATTCTAACTTCGATAGCGAGTTTGATTTAAGTCAGATTATTCATGAGATTTTGTACTTAAAATTTCACTTGAATAGATTTTGGAGGGATTATAATGGTCAGGATGGTGCTATCTTGTCTAAACTGTTTAGTGCGATTGCTGGATGTGTCGTTTCTTTAAATGATTCAACTGGCACATTTGTATAACTTGAAGACCAAAGTGTTTTAATTTTAAGTTTTTAAAATCTTTTTTTAGATACATTTTCCTATTTTTCAATTCGTGCTGTAAAATACAGTATCTTTCACTCGGGATACTTCCTTCTTTCATCGTGCTAACAACTGTTTAAAGACTCAATTCACAATCATCACTTGTAAGTACTTGCCGTAAACTACCTTTTATGAGCCCTCCCGCTAAAAAGCCCCTGCTGCTATAGGCCCATCTACTTGTAAACAAAATATTACCTCCGATTATAAGCCTCCCCCGGATATAGCGCCCCCTCTAGTTTAAAAGATTTATTATGATGTTTTACACCTCAATTAAAACCCGTATATGAAAAAAGTATTTAGATTAACAATGCTGTTGCTCATTTCAATTTGTTTTATTCCGCTTATAAGCCCCTCCGGATAGAAGCCCCTATTTTAGAAGCCCCTCCGTTTATAAGCCCGTCTAAAACCCGTTACGAAGTTGTATAAGCCTGGGGCTTACAAGAGTCATGTTATAGTATGTTAAATAGTTAATTCAGATGCATGTTGTCTGAATGCAAATGAACCATGGCCGGTTCCATCGTTCTTGCATTGTGTTCTCTCGCTTGTTTCCTCTAATCCACTACACAACATTCTCTCACGAGGATTTTGCTTAGTTAATAGAGTGCAAAGGAAATGCAGAAACAGTAGAAATGATTGGAATTAGGCAACCACAACGCCGTTGTGAAGAAATTAGACTACGAGTAGTCCCTCTTTCGCTTAGTCCGTCGTGCGTGGCGCGAAAGAAAACTGCAAGAGAAAAATGATTTCGCGCGGCTATTTTTTTCTCGCAGTTTTCTTTCGCGTCACGCGCGACGGACTAAGCGAAAGAGGGACTACTCGTAGTCTATGGAGAAATGGAGAGGCTTGTTTATACTAACGAAAAGATAAACAAAACACGTATATTTTAGTGATGGACTGAATTTGCAAATTGTATTACGGTTTTCGGGTTTTTGGAAACTTTAGGAAATGTCCACACTATTTGCCTTTGGCTCCGCTAAATGTTCGTAATTGCATTATTCGACGGACATTTTATGATTTAAACACGTCCAGTAAAGGACATGAATGTCAGACAATGCAAACGATAGCAAACCGCAAGTAAATCCGGTTTCGGTCGGTAGTCCCATTTACTCTTCCTATCAGACGGAAATTTGAATAGAAGAACATGATAAAAATCGATCATTTTCTCATTGGCAATCCAGTTTTGAGTCGATTACATGCGTAAATAGACTATCTACGAGTTATCTTGTAATTCCAAGCGGGTTTTGGCATTAAACCTTTACTTTAGAAATGAATTTAACTTGTATCTTTAATTTCATTAGAATCACACCATTTTCATAGGAAACGTTTCATATGTTAGCCTTGGTCTGAAAAAGAGGTAAAATACAACTTGGAATAAAGGTATATAAAAGATTTGAACCGAGTAGTGTTCGTAAGGCCGTACGAACACTGAGTTAATACTACCCATATTAACAATTCATGTTTCATTAATATTCAAATGTAAAACCAGACACCGATATTACTGATAAAGAATCATTATGGATTTGAATGCAAATTTTGGGTAAAAAAGCTTTTGATGCTCGGTAAGCCTCCCGTTCTAAAGAATACGTTGATGTTATGGAAAGCATTTTTAAAAGGTAGGCTGGTGTAACTTTAGGAAATACTGTACTTGTGATTGGGATATCGTTGCTGGAAATTTCTTAAATTAATGGCAATAACCTTGACAAAGCTATCTGACGACACATCGGGAATCACTATTCACACCGTTAATACCACTGTTTTTGCTAATGATCACGTTTCGGTTCTTTCAAGACTTAAATCAGAAAAACATTTCAAATCGAACAACTCCAGCATAGCTTATTTACTCTACATTGTGGATATTTGTGGTAAAAATAACAAGACAAAGTGAAAATATAACTTCACTTGCAAAGCTGTGTACACTTGCCAAGGAAAGAAAAAAATAAATGTCTCCGTGAATGGTCTTAGAAATGAATACATTGTTTTTCTTTTAAAGTTCTGAGGGCGTCTCTATATCGAGTAAGATACTTCAACCCATATATTAATAAACGTAAAATGATTTAAACGTAGCAAAGAATACAGATTCAATGCGGCTCTAAGGAACATATTTTGCAGGTAGTTAAGATATTATTCAGGAATAATTGTTCAAACAAATTTAAAAAAATGAAAAAATAAACAGTTTATATTTCATTCGTGTATAAAGCATACTAACTAATACATAAATGTACAAAATGTCGAACACATTGTTGACTTGACGTTGGTGTTAAGTTCTGGCGATATGCTGTCTGTGAATTATAGCAGAAGTGATGTTGCCGGTGAGCTTCGAAAACGCAAAACGCAACGAGGTTCAAATTTCGGATTTTCTTTGACAAATTTTCCCTTCGTCGGATCGAGTTTTTGTTGAAGAATTTTCATGCGCATGCATTTGACACTGAACCTTTCTATAACCCTCATTGCGGGAGACAAACTAATTTTTCTGTAGGTGGCACGGAACCTTTCGATAACCTGCATTGCGGGAGACATTTTATATGCGTGAATAAACTATTAACCTAAATACACTAAAAAGTGCCGAAGTGTTAAATTAAAAATCGCCAAGCACTTTTTGAGCTAAACTTCCTTTAAAATGATCATTAAATAAAAAGATTCAACGGCACAATGATTGCGAATGACTTCCTTAACTCAAGAAATGTAAACGTATAGAGCCCAAAGAACCTTTTTTTTACCATTATCCTTTCGTAATATAAAAGGGACAGGTGTGTTCGTCGGAAACTTTAAAAAAACCTAAGAGGTACCAAGATCTCGTTTGTGGGCTTGCAATTGGCTTGAAATGTTTTTTCACCCCCAAGAGGTACCAGTTCTGAAACAACACATTAACTTAAGGTACTCCAAAAACTCCGGCTGTGGACCTTTTTGGCTGAACACCCCAAACCAAACCAAATCCGCTCATTTAATTTAACCACTAAAAGGTATGACGAGCTTCCTTATCCAGTTTACATGGGAGTCACCCCCGGGGCTTGTTACCCATTTCATAGAGTGCTCGTAAAACGCCATATGTTATAAAATTTAAACGTAATGTGTTTTGTTTGTGTTTTTTGTTTTCTACGCTGGATTTGTATTTAGGAGGATCAATAGCGATATTTATTTAAAGCTGAAAGAAATCGTGCAGTAACGTATTCTCCGTCTTGCTAATAAGAAGTACTTTTACAGAGACTTCCATCACTGAACAATTAAAGCAAATTTCGTATCTGCCGTTTTTTGATATATCTATTCTCGGTTTTCACCAGTCTTGTGATCAAAACTAAAAATCGTAACCATTCAATAAATAAATTCAAGAATCTGGGATATGATAGATGATTTCTATATAAACAACCTCGCTAAGAATCAGGTTTGTGCTGTTTTTCATTCGACTGTTATTCGCAGAAGTGTCACCCAAATTTATAGAGCTTTGTATGGAGACGCCATGTTTGTGTTCTTCGG
The DNA here is from genome assembly GCF_964199315.1 of Orbicella franksi. Taxonomy (NCBI): domain Eukaryota; kingdom Metazoa; phylum Cnidaria; class Anthozoa; order Scleractinia; family Merulinidae; genus Orbicella; species Orbicella franksi. The sequence goes on along the minus strand of NC_138158.1, from coordinate 9,854,078 downwards.
AGGGGCACAAACATGGCAGCCGTAAAATAACAAAAACATCTGTCGTTGAGTTTTGCTATTGAAACGAAAATTTTTACTCTAGAGTTCCGACACATTGAAATAAATTCTTCTTCTAGTGCAACACCGTTTATTTAGCAAAAACTAAAGCGATGACTCATCTTTTGACCTACGCGACGGTCTTTTAGGGCCGCCATTTTCATGTCACGCACCGCAAAAGCCTTGAGTGCTCTATTGCAAAAAGAAGAACTCTGTCGAGCTAAAACATTGTCAAACGTCATATTCCTGTAGGGTCTTTTATCTGATGAAACTAAAAACTCAGAGGGAAAGATAATTTCTAATTTTGGAATATGACTACGTCACATGAAAACCAAGAATATATTTGAGCAATAGGACCGCATGTAATTTAAATGTTTATCTCTATAAGCAAATATCATACAAAAATCCCGCGAATTCGAGAACTTTCTGGGGCCAAAGTTTTAGTTCTTGGTATGTAAAGAGCAAAATACGAATCGATGATAAATTTGAATTAAGGGGGAGATGCATTCTATTCATGCGGGACATTTTGAAGTTAACATGATGTTTTATTACTCTACAACACATAATTGCCCCTAGTTTCCTTTTTTTTTTTCTTTGTGTCCTTCGGCGTGAACAACATGAGATGATGACGTCTTTTCATGCTTACGTCGCCATTGACAATATGATGGTAATTGGTGTCCTGATGATGATGATGATGATGATTTTTAAACGACAGCCATCTTAGGTTTCTTGATTTTCCAGAAGCCGAAAAACATCAAAAAATTTCAACAAAATAACGCTAAAAAAATCCTAAAATATATAGAAAATAGCCTCCATTTGGCTCGAAAATATGTTCGGATATTTGTCCGCGGACATCATCTGTTACAAGAAGCGAACAGTTTTCCGAGAGCGTAGTTCGAGGAAAAATGTGAGCTTTGGTTAACAGATAATGTCCAATCTTTTTGGCAACACGCGCAGTTTTGTAAATTGGGGAATATCACTGGGATATTCCACAGTTTAAGCTGGGACATCCTCAGTCACGTGATGCGTTTAGGCCAATTGCGCGCGAGCGAAAATATTTGATGGATTATAAGTGAAAATAACAACATTGGGGATAAATTTTGCTTGACAAGAAATTTGCAGATATATGTGGTTGTCATGGAAACATGAAAATTCCGAGTAGAATTAGGCGTCGCACCAAATCGCACAAGATAAATTTAAGACAAGATAACTTTAAGACAAAGTCGTAAAGGTTTTGGCAGCCTTTACTTAAAAATTGAAATATTGAGAAAGTTATCAACGGCTAACCTCAGCACGTGGGCACCGTTCCGCCTTCAACCTTCCCCTACACCACAGTTTAAATAGGGTTAATGATTTAAGTAGAGTGGGTTATGTGTGCGAAACCGCACGAAGAGTATTTAAAACTAAGTATTAGCAATTCAGGTTCTGTGATAATTTAAATGTAAACTTTACGCCGATGTTGTTGATAAAAGAATGGCTGTAGTAATGGATCGGGAATGTCTATTTGGATAAAAAGGCTTTTGATTGAAAGTGAAGCTCTCGGTTACACAGAAGCATTGTATTTCAGGCGGCATTTTTGTAAGGTAGGTTGCTTTGAAATACATTGTAAGGTAACACGCAATTTATAATATTATGAGAATGTCCTTGAGAAAATTATCTCTCCAAACCTCAGGAATTGTTACATAGTTTTTTTTTCCGTTGTAAGACTTCTAACATCCTAAATATTCGGATGGTTTTGTTATATTACCTGAGACAATTGACACAAAAAGTGGATGTTCTTAACAGACCTAAAGAATATATACTTATTCAAAACGGTGCCAAAGTATATCTTGAGTAATAAGGATATTATTGAGGAAAACATGCAAAAAGAAATTAAATTCAGAAAACGGTTTATCTTCTTATCTCCATATTTGCAACAAGACTTTTTTTTAAACAAACGAAACAAAAATACTTTTAATAAGTCAGGCCTCGCCAAATGCATAAATGTTCGAACAAACAAATTCTCTACAAACAAATTGTATATCCAATTATTAAGATCACTTAAATAAAAGTGTTCCTATAAACTAATCATAATGATTTACGTGGAAAGCAAACTTGAAAACCAGCTCATCTGGCTCAAATACCCAATTTCTTTGATTAATGATCATAGATTTTTTTTCTTTAAGCCTTGTTTTGCTTTCACGCTGGCGAAGTAGAAGATCGAGGTAAATGTTCCGCAGGCGGCGCTGAATCCCTGTGACTTTCCTCACAGGACACCTTTTATCCTCGTAAATAAACTAATAAATTAAATACACAGGAAAGTGTCAAAATTTAAATTAAAAATCCAGATTGACGTTTCGAAGTTTGCTCTTGTTAGTGGAAGGATCGTTAAATTCTATGATTTGAGTCAATTTTTTGTTTTTTTCTTATTAAAAAAGGCAGTTTGAGATCACGTGTTTCTGTTAACCAAAGCTCACAAAGTCTGAAACGTCCGTGTTTTTAATTAAACGTTTTCGCACCATTGAAAATACTTTAATCTTTTAATTTAGAGACTCGAGTTTTGAAAAGCATTTCTTTCTTCGTCTGTTACCATTGTTTCGTGAAGTGAAGCCCCTTACTGACATAAAAACACCACAATGATAAAATTTAAGTACGATGAGCCTCTTTTTGCTGTGTAAGCAAAATGCCTGGAGCAATAAATTTCCGTTCCTTTTCATGGCTTTGTATTGAGAAAAGTCATTATCTATAGTGATAATAATTTAAAACTGAAACAAACTATGCGGCACCTTTAGGTTTTTGTGTTGCAAACAATGAGCACTTTTACAATGATCTACATCGGAGGATTAAAAGCAATTTTTAGATCTGCTTGGCTTGAATATGTCGGCGAGTATATATATTTGTGCAAGAGATGTACATACAATTTCAAATTGTAATTATCAGATAGTAAAAGCGAAGCTAAGTAAAAAACCGCACAAAAGAGAGCTCATTTTATATATAGATTTTTGCAATCGGTGTCTAAAATATTGTCATATTTTTGGTTGATGATTTTGCATATAAATTAAGCGCGAAGTAAAAGCCGACAATGAATTCATTTGAAGGAAAATGCAGTTTATTTATATAGCAAATTTCTTATTTAACGTCACGTGCATTATTTTTGACAGCACGTAACAGTGTTTTGTGTATCCCTGTTGTGAAAGCGAATTATTACAAATCGCCGGCATAAGTTTCTAAAATACGTGCTAATGAATCGCCTTTTTGTGGTTTTCTACTGCGTCGATATAGGCTTTATAACGCGTATTTCCTGTTGAATTAACAAGGAAACGGATCTTGAAATACGGCAAGTTGACTCACGGATGGACAACTTGAATTAGCTAACAGAATAACGTTGGGGAAGAAACGTCACAACACAACACGAGAAACTTCCTTCCTGCCGGTGGTACGTGATTCAAAGCAGCCTCAGGTGATATTCCTGTCTTCACGTCGCTAAATTTTGAAAATTTTTTGAATTTTTTTATTGTTTTACTGAATAGGTAACACAAAAGAGGGCTGCATAAGAAAGCCAGGAAGTTGTCACGAAAGGATTTTAAGAACAACGAAATGTTGTGCATAAAAGGTACTCATAGCGAATTTTGAATATGAATTCTTATTGTGTCTTTAATATATTTGGTGGGTCTCACATATTGGAAGAAATAAGTTTATTTAAGACAGAGAGGCAATTTTAATGGATACGTCGTTTATTGCATTGTGTCTTAAGAAGGCTGATGATCACGAAAGATGATGTAATTCCCTATGATTTAGTTAGTTATATTTGTGGCGCGACCAATTGTATCTTTCCATGTTGAATTTTTCTGTTGCGGGAACCCGATATTGAGACAACGACCTAAATAATATGTCTATTGCATGCAGGTTTAATTATTTCTGTTGATCTAAAAGACATTTTAGCGGGATTATATTCCATTAGATTTCATCTTATCTCGTTATTTTGGTTTCTCTATATTCGTAGTTATAACGTTTTTACAAAGGTGAAAATGTCACTAAGTTGTGAATCACGTTTCGAACTTCACTTCTAACGAAAAACTATGACAAGTTTACAGATTCCATCTGTGTATTTCCTTTGCTAATTTTCTGTTTTATCGCAGCATGGTAGGGGAAGAAGTAAAACAACAGAAAAATAAACGCCTTGAGATGAGACCCTCCGTCGAATTCATTTATGTAACTTTCAGCCAGCCATCTGCGTTTTCTGACATCGCCAAATTGCTCTCAGGCCCCAGATAGGTCATGCTTGTTTCACCGAATTTTAATTAAACGTCTATTTGTATTCTTTAGTTTGCGAATATTAAGCTTTATGCGTCGCCGACTCAGTGGGGCAAAAATACAAGATGATGCTTTTGACACTTGACGTTTTCGTCTTCAAACTTATGTGATTTTAACAATCGAATCCGTGGCGATGTCCTAACCGAGGTTAGTAAATTTACGCCTACTCTTTCAACGGTTCTAAAATTTCGTTTCACAATGAAATTCCATCTTGTTTTCTATTGTACTGTTTTGTGTGAACCGCATTGTAATGAATTGCATGTAACATTTGTATACAAAATGGTGCTGATGTGTACAAAGCTGCAAAAACAATACTTTCTCTCTCCCTGTTTTTGCATTTCGCAGTTGTATTCAAGCTCATACCTCCCGTCAAGTAGGTCATATTATTGTATTTCAAGTATTGAATAGTTTTAATTTATAGCATTTTTGTCTGGTTGCCAAAACAAATGATTTCGTTTATGAGGTTTGCACTTTAAAATAATGTAAAACAATACCACAATGGCCTTTTTTACTACCTTTCTTGAATTATTACTATGTACGTGAAAGATCGTATAAGAATGTAAAAGGCAGGCTATCGACTCCAAACAAAATCACTGATCGATAATCCTGCATTTGGCGATATTTTTTGCGAAATATTACGTCAAAACACTTTGTAGCGAAAGAGAAAAACAGGCAATCAAAAACTAATGAAACTCGATTCCGCCATGAATTGTGTTTCTTCCAAGCTAAATTTGCAGTTTTTAAAGGGGACCATGTAAAGGGGAGGGGATTTTTTCTTTTCAGTTCATCGTTTGTTATTGGTTATCGTCTCTCTCAGTTATCCTTTTTATTTTGTTCAGTTATTATCTTCCCTATAATCTTATTTGGAGTTTTCCTTTAATCTCTAAGTAATGTCACACATCCATTACCTTGCGATAGTGCAAGTTAAAAATAGAGTTAATGTATATCGGTCATATAGTACCTGAGATTGTGCTATCTTGTTTTGGGGAATTTCATGTCATATATCAAACACGAGAGACAGTGTTTCATCGGGATATCCAAACACCGAGAAGAGAGTTGAAAATACGATGCGCAGCGGAGTATTTTTTGCGAAATTCGAAGTGTTTGGATAGCCGATGAAACAATGTCTCGAGTGTTTGATATGCGATCTCAAACAAAACAGAAACTAAGGAGTAAACGGAGAAGTAAAATCGTCAAAATCTATGCTAATTAAGACCGGGTATCCAAACCTCCTTCACGGTTGTGATTTTCTTTGTTTTAACTTGATGAATTATTAATGAGTTTGAGAAGAGAAGTTCGAACTTAAAGAATTAGCATTTTAGCGAGGGTGAAAACGTAATTAAATATACAAGATAAGAATCGCGTGTCCAAAAAACTATTTCATGTTATTTGCTATTTCATTTCGCTCTCAGGTTTAATTTCGTAAACGACGTTAAAAATATACGAAAGCCACTTTAAGTTTCGGACATTTCTTAGCGGTACACTATCTTTCGCCATTGGTCTCCGACCAAGAACATTTCATTTTGATTAAAAGTAAACAGCTTTTGTTCTCTATTATAACATTTCAGTTTTTTTTCAAGTTTGGCCATTAAAGGATGTTAAGCTGCGACCGCAATTCGTGTTTTGTTATTGAAGTGTTAGAAATAGTTGTCATTTACGCTTTAATTAGAGTTTTCTACCTAACGTAAAGTAGATTTTTCACACAAAGCAAGGCTCCTAGGCGACTATTTAGAAGATAAATTTAAACAATAAACGTGAGCAAAAGTTTCCCGAAAACGTTCCTTAAGCTGTCCTGTACGCTTACCTTTCCAGCGAGAATGACTGGCTTGTTTGGTTCTCCCTGTGAACTGTCCTGTTTGAAAAACCATAAACTAAGGCAATTTTTGAGGGCTGTCAAGTTTTTTCATTGACAACCCGTCTCGTTCAAATAATGCAGCATATCAGTGTTTTCGCAAGGACACCCTGGCATAGAACAGAAACTTAAGAGGAGCTTGTGAGCAAGACAGCTTGAAGGGAAGTTATTAGGAATATTTATTTTTTCTGTATTGTTTTTCAACGTCAGTCGCCTTTATTAGCGTTATTTCAACAGGAAAGCTCGTGTAATTAGTTTGTTTTTTCTTTTTTTTTTTTTGAGGAATTTCTTTACCATATCAAGATTTCCATAGAGACGAGAATTAATTTTAGATGAAAGTGCTCAAGAAAAATACTGAAAATGTAATTTTAGCAATGTCAGGTCAGATATTGCCTAATTTACCCAACCATAGGTCACATTAGCAGAGTAGTCAATGGAAATAAGATAAGCGAATACAAACACCCAAACACCTGCCGAACATTCTGAAACTCACGTTTTCAGTCGTTTAAACATACATGTAATTAAATATTCGGTTGTCTGTTGTTTTTACAGATAGTTTTTCTGTTTTCGATATTTACAATTCTAAATTAAGCTCATGAAATACTTTTTATCTATCTTGTGTTACAAAAACGAAGGCCCACGATTATTTCCCATAGCGGCGTTCATATGTCTGGGCCGCAGCTAATAACAGGTAAACAGAGACACTTGTCTTAGTCATTTCTTTCGTTCATGTTGTTTTTTAGTCATCATTAACGCCCTAAATACCTAAGAAGAGAATTTAACTATGGCCTCAGTCATTATTTTTTCAGTCATTATTTTTCATGGACATTGCCTTAGTCATAATCTGTTCACTAACATTGCCTTAGTCATAATTTGTATTTTTTCTGGCTGGGGCCCTTTTCGTGTGTCAGCGTTTGTGGATACCGTTACAGGTAATGCTATGTTTTCATCACCAGTCACAAAATCAATCACGTCCGTGCGTCAATCTTAACTACGATTTGCCCCTACTATGACGTCATACAGTTTCTCCTTAAAATTCACATCACACATTTCTATAATTATCAGTTCATTAAACGACGTAGATTTTGAAAGAACGTGGTAGGAAGAGATTATAAATCAAGTGATTTGGTTAAGATATCAAAGATTATCCAAGATCCAACTACACTGTAGCCAAGACGAAAATGCGATCAAAGCGGGAGCTTTCTGACCAAATTTTGAGTACGCGTATGTAGAGGTTCCTGTTAAGCATGGTAGGAAGAGATTATAAATCAAGTGATTTGGTTAAGACATCAAAGATTATTCGAGCCTAACTGCACTGTAGCCGAAAAGAAAATGCGATCAAAGCGTGAGCTTTCTGACTAAATTTTGATTACGTGTGTGTAGACGTTCCTGTTAAGCACGGAGGTGACTCGAATTAACTAACCAGTATTTACTGTCAATCCTAATAAAACGTAATCTTTGAGCGAATTTTTACCACGCTAGCGAACTAATCATACCATTTTTTTTGCTTTCAGTATCGTCATGCCACAAACCAGATGTATAATTTAAGCGGGCTCCATGCTAACTTTGTACACGAAGACAAGTCAATCAACTGATCTGAAAACATATTGAAGACATGGGAATTGATACATTCAGGTATTTTTGTGTTAATTGAATATAGCACAACAAACGTGATATATAAAGGGAGGACTGGACTTGTAGCGAAAAAGTCTTTTTCAGCATCTTCCCAATTAGGTGTCACAGGCCGTAGGCTGAATTCATATTTAGAGCGAGTTTGCTTGCACTCAGCCGATTGTGAACATTTTACTATTTTAAATAGCTATAGGTTTTTTCTTTTTTCTTTTTTCTTTCTTTTTTTTTTTTTTAGTATTTTCTTCTAATTTAACTCGTTTTTGTTATGTCTCCGTATTAGTAGGGGAGTTTTTCCCCAGCTAAGTGGTTGATGACATTCTTAATAAAGTTTCTATCTATCTATCTATCTATCTATCTATCTATCTATCTATCTATCTATCTATCTATCTATCTAACATGATCTAAATCTTCATTTAGATGCAACTGAATATTGTCTGCATTATCACCTGCATATGTAAAATGAGTGTCATCAGCTAGCGTACATTCTGGGCTCACAATTTTCGAATTCCATTGCTTTCATTTCCGCAGGTCCTTTAGCTTTTCCGCACTTTTTTGATTTTCACGAATGAGTTTTTGCGTCTTTTTGTTTTCCGCACAAGGTGTATGGTTACAATACTGTTCCCATTTCTTTCTGTGGGCAGCATTGCCACGCCTTCCAACTCAAGATCTGTCATGGAGATATGTGTCACGCCAGCGTGCAGTTGCTCATTTGATCTTGTGTATAACGTGACGGTCACTTGTCACACAAACAATGTGGGAAAGGACTTGAAAAGTTTCATAAAGAAGCCAGAGTTAACAGCCGCATTGTAAGTATAGAGAAATATAACATTTATTTGTATTGCTAAACAAGGCTTTAGCCAGGTGAATATTTGGTGACACGGTAGTTTAAATGTTCCTAAAACTTCCTGCACCATGGCACTCTTTCTTTTTCAGTAACGAAGATCACTAAATTTAATCACCACTTAATTTTACACCACCTTTCCTTTTAGAGAAAAAGGTCTTCTTAGCAAAAAATAGCGGACCAAATATGCTATGAATCAAGCCGCCTTTTTGTTTTCTCATAGGGAGTAGGGCAAGTAGTTTCCGTTAATACAATACAATACAATACAATACAATACAATACAATGCAATGCAATGCAATGCAATACAATACAATGCAATGCAATGCAATGCTATACTTTATTCAAGAGATGCAAATAAAATGTTAAAAAATACCTCTTGAAATGGAAATCGTGATGGTTAGCCAGAGCCTATACATGACAATTCCCATAAATAAAAAGCCTGTATTTTCTAAGAACTATTTACAAGCCATAACAAAATGCAATATCAATTAGTTTCCAGGTTAAAAATTGTAATACATATTTTAAAAATACTAAGCTAAGAAATATTCTAGAATTTACTTAACGTCCATAAAGGTCTCCAGTCTTGATCTAAACTGAGTCAGTGATCCAGCGTGTACAACTTCTCTAGGCAGACTATTCCATGCATTAATTATCCGAACAAAGAACGAATTCTTATTTAATGATATTTTAACGGGAAGCTTTCTCACCCGTAGGTGATCTACAGAAAGGTCCCGATCCAAAATTTATAGAAGTTTAGGTTGGCTAGTTTTACATAAAGTTTATAGTTGTGGTTTGCTCTAGTCCGACTATTGTTTGTAAACTCAAAAAATTATGAAAATAAGAGACTATCTATTCCAAAAAGTATCTTGTAGCATTGGACAAGAGATAAAAATTGTCTTAGGTGTCTTAGTAACCAACTACGGTCTTACTGTTCGTAATTCATGTCTCCGCGTTTCTGCTTTAAAGCTAACCGTGAAGCTCCTCTTTCATCCTTTTCTATGGATTCAATATCTGTTGTTGTGGTCTGGCCTTGGCTTACGGGTTTGTACTTAACGTAGGGCACCTTTCCTCCTTGGACAGAATTGTCCAAGAAAAATTGCTATGGCTATGTCTAACGTGTAAACTATTTCATTCGCTTTGTTCTTTAGGTCGGTCGTAGATGATAATACGACAACTATTCCAGATGGAACGTTTAGCCTGTTTTCAAATTTGAGGTTCCTGTAAGTATAAGCGACACCAGCTTGTAACAACACTTTGCCCGCAAAATCAGTAATCAACTCATGTTTGACGAATGCTTAGAAAAGATAGATGAAATAGAAAAGATAGGTAGTTTGGAAAATTATAAAACGCATTGAGTATATGCCACAATTCGCTGCAAAATTGACCATTGACAATGGCTAACGAGCACCCAAGCATTCTGTCATGTACCTATAGAAAAGTACATTCAATTTTATTAGTGTTAAAGTATTTTCAATTTAGTGTCGTTGTACTAAAAGCGAAGCAATTACAATGGTCAGTGACAATAAATGCGGGTGACATGATGAACCAACAGAAACCTGAATTAAGAAAAGTAGAAGCCACTGGCGCCAAGCTTGGATAAACACGCATGTCCTGGTCGTGATTAGGTTTGGTTTTACATCTGATTGGTTAAGGAATCGAGCGGTTCGAGGTTTCTTTAACCAATCACATATCGTCATAAGGAAATATTCAGAAATTCCGGGTCATACGTTCATCCTTCAATACGTAAATAGGCCCATAGCATAAGTAATGTCCATGGTTGGTGGATATTAGTAAAGGATCTAGCCATGGATATTTTGGTTTTTGTCGGTAACTGTTTTCAAATTTTACAAATATGATGACTGTGGCGTGATAACTAATTTCGCACTAGAAAGTGAAAAATTTCTCTAGCGCTGCAAAAAAAGTATTTTGATCTCAAAATCCTATCACAGGGACACATAATTTCGACTAGAAATTATCCTTGAAGAGTCTCTTTTTTGTGTTTTTACCTGTCGCCTTGCCATAACTTAAACTCTGACCACGCCCTCATTGCCTACAAGAAGTTGAAATTTGAATATGTCCCAATCGCCATGTTACCTGGGACTAAGACAGCAACGACGTTTTTTTTTTTTCATTAAGTATATCTCTATTTTTTTACGATGACAATACATTTTATACTATGCTTTCTTTTTTTCAAAGGGAAATTAGACTAAAGAACTTAAAACTCTGGGAAGGAAATCTTTCTCGCGAGCTACCATCCCTTGAGGTTATTTCATTTGTGGCAGATGAGGTTTTTGTTCCGCCTGAACACGTCCTTCAAGCACCAAACCTTCGTAATATCACCGGCGTGACATGGAGCACAACCTGCATCAACGGCACCCTTCTGAGGAATAAAACGCACGTGAACGTGACACGTTTCAGGGAGGGATTCTATGACATATACCCAGAGTCACGCTGTCGTGGTTCACGCCACGTTGTTGGTACTGTGTCACGTAAATTTGCTGAGCATGGGTTCTTGGTCGTGTACGATGAAAAGTGCTTTGCTTCTGAAATGACATTGATTCCAATGCATCGTTGCTATGACAGCGCGAATAGGGTTCTTTATGCTGAGTACTTTTTGACTCCACTGATAATCATCTTGAACTTGACAGTGTTTGCCACTACAGTGACAACGAAGGCTCTCAGAAAACTACCAACGATGCTGTTGGTAGCAAATCTGGCCATGAGCGACTTCTTCATTGGAGTGTATTCCCTAGCAATCACTTTGTCTCGTCACGGATTGTCGTATCCAAGCTTCGTTGAAGTGATAAATCATCTTTGTCCTGCTCTTGGATTTTTGTGGGTTCTTGGGCAATTCGCCGCAACCTTGTCGTCAGTTCTGCTGACAACTGAGAGATATGTGGTTATTATTTTCTCCATGAGGCCAAGTATTTCGTTTACAACGAGGATCTGCTTGTACAGCGCACTTGTCTCTTGGACAATAGCAGTGCTAATGGCGTCGCTTCCACTCTTCCGTGTAGGAACATACACTACTACAACTTTCTGCATACCGATACAACCTGCTAAGGGTATTCCTCACTCGTTTGCCTACAGCACCAGTCTCGTCGCCATTGGATTTCTCCTATACACCATTACACTGCCTATGTATTTCCACATTTTTGTACACGTTCGAAGGTCAGGAAATCAAATGGGCATCAAAAGAGATGGGAAGCTAGCGAAGAAGATCTCAATATTGGTTATTAGCAATCTGACGTTTTTCCTTCTTCCAATTATCATAGCTCTTCTGTGGCTATTTACTCAAACTTTCAACAACGTTTCTTTGCAAACTCGAGAAATTTTGGTGGGCTCACTTACGACAGTTTGCTTCAGCATTAATTCGTTTCTTAATCCTCTTCTTTATGCGTTCAGGGACAGAAGATTTCGATTGACAATTAAACAAAGAGGTTACCGGCTGTTACACCCCAATACAACATTTGTGCAGCAGTTAAACTATAGGTCAGGGGTCGAGACAAGGTCTCAGTTAGGAGATGTGAAACAACACAAGTAAAGTGATAGAAGAGTTCATGAAGACGAAGTTAAAGATTGTCTCGTCATTTCCTCACAGCGAGAAGGTGGATGGAAAGTCGCTGGTAATTTTCGAATGGAAAACGCCCCAGGATTCCTGTCTTCTTAGTGGGGCTTTGAAACAGATGAAGAGAAGCCTGTTGGGCCTGCTAATGGCCGTGGATACCCTTCCGTAATCTGGGGTCTCAAAAAGCATTGACTTCGTATCATTGGGACAGTGAAATGGGTCTCCACAGAATCAGCTAGAACACAATTATTCACTGATTTACATTTATGTTGTTCGATGATTATGAATTGGTTGATTTCAGTGAGTGACGCTGGAATTGAGTGAAACTTAACGAACAGTTCCTTGAGCTGTACTTTAGGAAACATTAAGGAAATTACAAAATCAAAGTCTTATTTTTATGAATAGTGACATACCGAGAATCGACATATATATATATTTTTGCACATTTTAATTATCAGAAACACTTAGATACTGGATGTGAAAAGTGAAAACTTTCCTGGCGTATTGCCTTCCGTATACAGGTGTAATATGTCCCATATATCCCAGCACAATATCAATTTGAATTTGGAATGGATATCAGTTATTTCAGAACGGAAAACATCTGTTTTGACAATAAGCGCGCACCAGGTAGGTAATACAAGCCTAATACTACTGGACTAGCGGATATCTCGAAACTTAAATAAGAAGCTTATTTCCATGTATAGGTCGTTTTCAAGTGACGTCATGATTTTCTAAAGTCCAAAACTAAAGAGCCACCAAAGTCATCAGGCATAAGAGGCGGTATATTTATATGTTTTTACAATTTTACAGCTCAATAGTGTTCCTCGTTTGGAAACCAGCGCATTTTGAATTTCAGAGTTATGGCGGTGCGTGACACAAAGCTAGCATCGCGTTTGTCGAAAAATGTATACCTATCTCATCATTTTTGGCCTTTTCAGAAGTTAGAGCATTAGAAAAAGTGCTAATGTAAGTGTTTTGTTGTTCGTTACAGATTATAAGTCACCTAGATAGCCAGAGTAAGTTCCAGATGTTTACATTATTATTTTCCGGGCGCCATATTGGTGCACCATGGAGGTACACCAATGAGGTCGGCACAGACTTCTCTGCTCATTTTTCTTTCCCAATTCCACTCATTTCGCAGGTGGCTAAGGACTTTTCAAAAGTCTTTTAAAACCTGCATGGTTGAGGCAGGTGGCCGACCATGTATTCAATTTTGAGTTCAGGCTCCTTGACAATGATGTCTGCCAAGATCTTCGTAAGTTTGAGGACTTGCACTACAAAGCATGTTCATTGACAAGTCTCGACACTAAAAAGCTTCTGAGCATGTCAATCTGCAAAAATGACTCGTTTGAGTAACTCTTGCTCATCAGAGGTGTGAAATAAATAACACATTTTTGGGGGCGTTTTGATAAAACAATTATTCAACTCGCGCTTGTTGGATATGAGATGGTTAAGACCAACTCATATGCAACGCGCGCTCGTGCAATAATTGTTCAATATTTTAATGAAACATTCGTTCGCTGGCAGAAGTTAAACGCATTTTATCAATAATTGTCATAGAAAATGCACGGGTCTTTTGTTGAAGGACGGTTGCCGTTGCATGGTTGGCAACTAGAGACGAATGAAGTGCCAGGCCTCCCCATGAAGCCGTGTTTAATTACACTTTCATGGTAATGTAAATCAAACTCTTTTTTACTTGAAAGGGTTAAAATTTTGAAACTTAGGTAAGGAATAGACAACTCGAGTATATATAGCGCACACGACTTATGGTGATCGGGGAGAAAAACTGTATGTCTCAGTAAATATATGAGCGAAGTGTCACGCTAGTTAAATAAACGCGAAATTTGAGTATGGCATATGCCGCCATTCTTTTTAACCTTACCAAGGATCCAAATTTATTGACCTCTCAACGATCTGCAAAAGCAGCCAGATGGCCAAAATATATTCCAAAAGTGGAATAAATTAGTAGCACTTTTTCCTTGCTAAACTATTACGGTATCCTCGTGAATAACGGCCGACATTTTTAAGGTGGAAAGCTTTTGCTCCTGAATCAGAAAAAGACAGTAAAGGGTGCACACGGCGCCAAATGGATGACAACATCTCTATCAATGGCTCTTACTGTTTCCATCTTCCTGACCCAACCTTCCATCAAGCTTCCCAACGTTACACCATGAACCTGGTAACCGCCATCGTCAACATAATTACAGCCCCACTCGCCGTCGCAGTTAACCTTTTGGTTGTCATCGCCATCTTTAGCACGTCCCGTCTTCGGACGCCTTCGAATCTGTTAATAGCTTGCTTGGCGCTGTCTGACGTTTTGGTCGGCCTCACGGCTCAAACAAGTTATATAACTTACAGACTCATGGAAAACCAGCGTCGTTCAGTTCCTTGTTTTGTGATGGTCGTCTATTGCGCTTCCTTCTACGTTTGCTTTGGAGTGTCTTTCATGACTTTAACCGCGGTAAGCTACGAGAGATTCGTAGCTGTTCGACTACATGTTAGATACAACACTCTTTTCTCTTACAGTCGTGTCTTGAAGTATATGCTGGGCATATGGACGATAAACATTTTGTTGGCCGCATTACAATGGGCTAAAATTAACCGAGCAGCGAGAGGTACCCATCTTGTTGTCTGGCTTATTTGTCTCCTTGTATCTGGAGCGACTCAGTTCGGCGTTGTGGTCATAGTAAGAAGGAATCGTCGACAGCTTCAGGTGCAACTCCAAGCCGCTGCAAATCTTCAGAGGCAAAGGGAAGCCAAGCTTGCTAAAAGCATCGCTTTCATCGTTGCATTTTATCTAATTTTGAACTTTCCGGTGCTTTTTGTGACTTTCTATCATCAGATATTATGTCGTGACTTAAAAACTTACAACCATTACAGCTGGACAGAGACTTTGGCTTTTCTTAATTCACTCTCAAACCCCGTTATCTGTTTGTTGAAAAACAGACGGATTCGTCAAAAAGTCAAAGATCTCGTGAAGAAATAGGAAATTAGAAAAAAAAAAAAATTATATGCTTACGTTTTGTGACTAACTGTTTAGTTTAATCCAACTCATTCAGTAATTTCGGACACGAGCTTTGACGAAATTGGATTATAATATAAACTCGTAGATCTGTGGATGACGGAAATATTAAACCGAAAACATTCAAATTGTAGTTCTCTGTAGTTCCTTCCTATGGTACTGTTCATAACCCAATAGTAATTTAATTTTTTTTTGTCTATTTACAAGTATCATCAAAATAAGACATTTAGCTATAAAAAAACTGCGAAAAAACTTTTCTTAAAAACATTTAAGAAATTTTTTAAACGGTTAAAAAATACACAACGTTTTGACGTTCTCGAACGTCATTATCAAGTAAAAAAAAAAACAGTATGAATATTCTATGAATACAAGAAAAACAATAGTTCATTAAAAAGAAAGTTAACAAAAATATGCTCCAAGCTAAACAAAGAGTCTAGCACTGATGGAGTGACTCTGAGTGTTAAGGCTAGGCCTCCGTTCTTTGATGAATGACATTTAAGCGTTAAAATTAAATATTGCATAGATCGCAGCTACGGCATCTATCATCCAGTAGAGTTTCCAGGTTCATCTTAGGTATGTTCGTTTTGCCTTTTACCATTAATTTTAAATTACAAAATAGAACTTTGTAAACTTTCTTGAATGCAGTGTTAAAACGCTAAAAACCGAATTTTAGACAATACGCTAATAGAATACATGTTTCCATGTCTTCAGTAAGCGCTCGGCGGCAGCTATCTTCTTCTACCTGTAGCACTTTTTTGGGTATATTTTTTTTCTGTCTGGTGACTTTTTTTCGGAAAAGAGGACAACTTCGCATACCCAATAAAATTCAAACTATTCTTTGAGCACTGTTTCGCTTGCTACCTAGTAAATACGAAACCGAAGCTGCCCGTTTATTTAGCAATAAATAAGGGGGCTTCAACCGGCTCATATTAAAATTCAAAGACAATTATGTAAATACAAAGGTCAGGTGTTAATTTGCTAGATTTTAGTCAAGTTGCTTTCGACAGGAGGCAGATCCTTGTCAGATAGTGTTTGCCGAGCTAACGTGTTCACGAAAATAGCTTCCTTTTCATGTTTCTTACAGATATTTTAACTTACCTTTTTAATATATAAGCTCTATAATTTTTTCGCGTTAAAACCATTTTCATTCATTTTTCATTGTTTTCCTTTATCTTTCAACATTTTTATTGTTAACTGCCATGGACAACCAATGAATTGGGTGCTATGAAAATGTTTTTTTTTTTTATCAATATTTATTTAGCAGTTATGTTTTAGTTTTCTATTAGCAGTTAACTCTATATTTTTAGTCCAAGGTAAAAAAAGCGCGTTATGTATTTACTCCTTGTTGGGTCCAGTAAGGCCATTTCCGACAGTCATTTTTTACTTGTCGCATTCACTCACGATCAGCCTTGTTATGTAAGAAGAAATACAACAGGGAACGTTTTTTTTTTTCCCGTTCAAAAATTTCGGTTGGCTCGCAAAACAGTTTTGCACAGTACCGCCATAGTTAACAGAGGGGAATGGTTATGAAACCCGACAAAGTTCTTTGTTGTATGTTTTTGTTCGCTTTTTTGGCCTTGACTGTGCACAAAACACAATAGTTGTTTACTCCGTACTAAGGAACTAACCAATAGAAACGTTTTGGTTACGTAATTCATGCATAGTGTATGAGCACAAAACAAATGATTGTACACGGTCGTGGACCTTCCAGCATAAATCTTGGCATCTTTGTTTGCTCCTTTGATGTTTGCCAGGCTTCATAACCAGTGCCATATATTAACTATGGTTCCACCACAACAGCTTACTTGTAATTTTTAACCTACAAAAAATTGAAAACATAACAGCTTCACTGAACCAAATATCCTTATGTTCCATGTCGTCAAAATTCTAGGCATATTTTACCTACAGCTTCAGTTAATTTTAAATTCTTGGGCCTTCAGTTTAAACGTACAAGAATTTAATTCACCTTTAAAAACTTATCACAACACGAAAGAAAATAAACAATAGACGCCATACGCTTTCACCTTCACCAGGTCGCCACTTTCTTTAAAAGATCTATTACTCTTTGGCGAACTTGCCGATTCTTCCGACAAAGGATGAAATGGTTGAAAATGATTTAGCCAACAGTCAACTGTGCGGGGGGGGGGGGGGGGGGGGGAACGAAGGAAAAGACAACAAACAGGAAAGAAGAGGAAATAGGACCTAAGGATTCAACGTTCAGTGTTGTTTTTTCTACTGGCCATGGTAGTGGCTTTTAAAACCTGGGCGCAAAAGATTTTTTGGAATAAAACGTACGGTGTTTCGGAACATTTCTCGGTAAGAGGTTGTTTTCCAGATCATTTTGAAACATCAAAATCTTCTGTAATCGTAAGGCTGCATGACTTGCTGGGTTAAAAGGTTTCTTACACCTGCTCTTAATGAGAAATGAGCTCTAACTAAGTTCTAAGGGTGTGGAAAGTAATATCCTTAACATTTCCTAGCCTCTATTTACTTAATTAGGCTGTTAAAATACTGTTGGCCACAAGTATGTTTGGATTACTAAGCACCAAGCCCCATGACTGCTTAAATTTCATTTTCAATTTGACAGGAGAGAGTCGACCGAAAAATCAACTTGCATCAACTGGAAACGAAAATTGATTTAATAACCTTGGAATTGGACTTCAAAGAGAGTAAAATGCAAATGTCAATGCCTCCATTTACGTTTATTTCCTATCCAAATTTTCCGGTTGGTTATCAAAACAGTTTTGCACAGTTCTACAACAACAGCTTACTTATAATTTTTTAACTTACAAAAAAAAAAAAAAAATGAAGAACATAACAGCTTCACTGAAGTAAATACCTTCGTATTCCATGTCTTAAAAAATCTAGGCACATCGTAACTACAGCTTCGGTTAATTTACAATTCTTGCGCCCTCAGTTTAAAAAAGTATAAATATAGGTAATTCACCTTTAAGAACTTTGCACAGCACACCTTCATCGCCACTGGAAGTTTACATTAGTTATCTCCTATATTTCTCAAATGTTCTATGAATGTCTTTTATTTTAATTTTGAAAAGAAAAAGGAAATAAACAATTCTAGAGGCGCCATGCGCTTACATCTTCACCAGTTCGCTATTTTCTCTAAAATATCTATTACTCTTTGGCGAACTTGCCGATTCTTCCGACAAAGGCTGAAATGGTTGAACATGAATTAAGAAAAGCTTAAGCGACTGTTCAGCTGGATAGTGGTTAAAAATGCAAAACACGAGCAAGTTATTGTTGTAATTACTTATTTCTTCACGAAATCTTTGACTTTTTGGCGAATCTGTCTGTTTTTCAACAAACAGATGACGGGGTTTGAGAGTGAATTAAGAAAAGCCAAAGTCTCTGTCCAGCTGTAGTGGTTGTAGGTTTGCAAATCAAGTCTCAGGATCTGATGATAAATTGTCACAAACAGCACCGGAAAGTTCGAAATCAAATATACTCCAACGATTACAGAGAGACTCTTTGCAAGCTTAACTTCTCTTTGTCTCTGTTGATTTTCAGCGGCTGGAAGTTGCGCTTGAAGCTGGCGACGATTCCGTCGGACAATCACTAAAATGCAAATTTGAGTTGCTCCACAGACAAGAAGAAGGATAAGCCAAAGAATGAGATGGGTACCTCTCGCTGCTTGGTTGATTCTAGCCCATTGCAGCGCGGCAAGCAAAATGTTCAGAGTCCATATGCCCAGCATATACTTCACAACACGCTTCGAAGAGTAGAACGTATTGTATCTAACACGTAATCGAACCGCCACGAATCTTTCGTAGCTTACAGCACATAACGTCATGAAAGACACTCCGAAGCAAACGTAGAAGGCAGCGCAATAGACGATTCTCACAAAACAAGGAACTGAACGACGCTGGTTTTCCATAAGTCTGTAGGTTTTATAACCTGGTTGAGCCGTAAGGCCGACAAAAACATCAGACAGCGCCAAACACGCTATAAAAAGATTCAAAGGAGTTCGTAGACGATTGCAACTGAAGATGGCGGTGACAACCAAAGCGTTGACTATAACAGCGAATGGGGCTGTCACGATGTTGATGATGGCGGTTACCAGGTTCATGGTGTAACGCTGGGAGGCTTGATGGAAGGTTGGATCGGGAAGATGGTAACAGAGAGAAACTTCGGCAGAGATGTTGGTGTCCATTTCGAGCTTTGAATAAAACGTCTCAGCCCTTCTCCAGTGAATGCAATTATTCCTGATAATAATGAACCTATTTTTCTAACATTATACTTTGTACTATTTTGTGTTTCTTGGCGGTCAAAGGCTACGTAATTTCTTTTACGCCGATGTTCAGTCCTACCAGTTCTATTATTTGTTGTACTGAATTAATCTTTTAAAAGAAAGGCGCTTGTCTATATGATGCCTGTTAAACCAGAATAGACAGGTGTCAACTTTTAAAAGCTTTGAGTAATGAGCGTTTTGCAGTTTCAAATTGTCTTAAGTCTACAAGCGTATCTTTCCCGATCAGACTGACGTCTGCAATATGGTATGCGCAAAGACGCAACAGTCAACTGCGGCGGAAAAAGAGACGCGAAATGACAAACAAGACACGCAGAAGAGGAAGGAAGACCTAAAGATTCAACACTCAGTAGTGTTTTTTCTACTGGTAGTGGCCTTTAAGGCCTAGGCGCAAAAGATTTTTTTGGAGGAAAATGGTGTTTCGGAACATTTCTAGGTAAAGAGGTTGTTTTCAGATCATTTTGAAACAGCACAATCTTGTGTAATCGTAAAGCTGGCTTGCTGGGTTAAAAGGTTTCTTACACCTGCTCTTAGAATAAAGTCTACAAATAAATGTTAATATCCTTAAAATTTCTTAGTCTCTATTTATTTAATTAGGTAAATTAAACGGAGCTGTGAAAATACTATTGGCCACAAGCATGTTTGGATTACTAGGGCCGGGTTCCATGATAGCCTAAATTTCATTTTGACAGGAGATAGTCGACAGAAAAATCAACTTTCATCAACTAGAAACGACATTAATTTAATAACCTTGGGATTGTACTCTAAAAAGGGTAAAATGCCGCCATTGAAGACGAAAATGTTAAAGAATAGCTCAAAAACCATACCCCCTGCACATACCTTTACAATTCATATAGGGCAGTACATCCCGCCCTTGGGGTGTTTCGGTGCTCTTAAATTGCCATATGGCAGTGGTGATGTTCTTTCAAAGTTTTGCTTAAGAAAATAAAAATCGATCGCCAGCGTTTGATAACCCTAGAACACAAATGAATTTGCAGGAAAGAGACAAAAAACAAAAACAAACGTCGCAATGAATTTACGCGCCTCTTACAACTGCACACGGAACACAGTAGTGACAAGCGCTCACAGTACGTGTTATGGCTTCTTATTTTTATTTTTTGCAAAAATTCGGGATTAAAGTTCGGTCAACGCGACCGAAACAACACCGGAATCTTTGTTGTTTTTCTTCGAATTTGAATATTGTTATTAAAAGGGTTGACTGGAAAACAGTTCTTTTTATGGCTATTGATCACTGCAGTAAACAATATTTTAGGCGAACACCTATCATGCTACTAGGCCCTAGCTTGAAGGTCTGCCTGTAAGCGAAAACAACATCTCTACTCACACCTGTTTCTTGAGGATAATTATTTTGGTCGTAGTTGACATAAAAGATCCTGGAGGGAAGCGGGGCAGTTGAGTTGAATCCCCAAATTCTCTGTTTCGACTCTGTTATAATAACGAAGGTGACGCATGAGAGTTAATACTGAATGTAAAGAGCGCCTTTTGCGCAGTTGATAGCTTAGACTGCGTTCATTTAACGTTTAATAAAAACCATTGCCTTACAGTCATAAATGGTTTTCAAATAGCTTATATATGTCAGCTGATATGGTGACGTTTGTTGGAAGATAGAAACAATAGAGGACTTTCAAATAGGTTTTCCTTTTAACGCTGTTTTGGTAGAATAACAAATTTTTCAAGCCAATTTGACGGGGATTGAGAACTCCTCCGTTTTTCGTTCGGGTTACATTTTGGGTTTCTGTTTTTTCATACATCTTCAGAACTCATAGACTAATTTTTTAGCCGGAGGTCTTATTAACCTAGACCGTTTTATTTACACAAGTTCCCTTGTGTAAATAAAACGGTCACAGGAGTCGATTGTGTGCTATTTGTTTGCTTTTTTATCTAGGAAAGGCTGATATTTAATTTACAGTTTTTATTCATTCAAACACATGCATTTAAAACAACAATGCAGGGACGAAAATATTAAAGAGTAGTGCCTTTGAAGTGACACGGGTCATGTAGAACATTAGGTATATCCTGAAATGTGTTACCGTCCGCATGGTACCAACTGTGTCACAAAATATTCATCAGCGGTTCATTGCATAAACGTTCATGCTTCTGAAAGCTATGCGCTTCTGAAAGCTAGAAGCTTATTTGTTTCTAGGCCTTGGTAGGATTCTTTACCAGCTCTCCGCAGACTCGGACACCAGATCTAGTCTGGAAACTAACGAAAAATAACAAGAAATTTTCATGTAAAGGCTATATACTGAAAGTGCCATAGCTGCGAGTTTCTATCGAGTACTGGAGGCATACTTTTTTATGGAATGGGGAGACCTAGCAACCACATGGAATTTTAAGAACAGTCTTAGCTACTTCAGATTTTGAGTTTTGCTAAAAATCGAATCACTCTTTAACAGACATTCCTGAACAGACACGACACCGCGATTCAACTTTCTGTTCGACACTTTAGCTTAAACGGAAAGCCATTTGAAGAAAGTATCTAGGAAAATATTATGGCAAAAACGAAAAAGGAGGCCTAGATAGGTAGGGGCAAATAAGTGATCAGTGAAGTCTTGTTATCTGCTGTCCGATAATTGTACTATAGATAGGACAACGGACGAACATCTACCATAGGCCAAGTTTGTAACCACTAAGAATTCAGAGAGTTTGCATGTTCGACAAGAAGACATTTAAAGGGCGCAATGCAATTAATTCAAGTACACGACATTTAAGTCTAATGATCATTGTTACTGACCTAACTATTGGACATTTTGTTAATGGATAGCTCAGCTGCTCTTAAGCCAATTTGGGGAAAATTGAAAGCGCCAAGATTAGCCAAAGCTGTAGAGTTTTGTTATAGCCCCGATTTAACGACACTCTTCAAGCGCATGCCATTCCTCTTTCTTATTTAGATTACAACCACTGTTTCCTGTGATGTTTCTACTGCAGTTTACACTGAAAAGAGTCGACTAAGATCCGCGAGATCAAGATTCAAAATATCTGTTTTATTCACACACCGGTGCCACATGATAACAACTTCAAGTTAAGAAATATGTCAAACACGAAAGACCGTGTTTAACTACATTTTCAAATACCAAAAGAGAGGCAAAAATTCGTCGCGCAGCGGAGTATTTTTAACGACCATAGAGGTGTTTGGAAATGTGGTCAAACACTGTCTTGAGTGTTTGATATGTCTTCTCAATCGAAACAAAAACGGAGGAGAAAAGGGAGAAATAAAATCTTAAGAATCTATGGTAACTAAGATCAAATATCCAAAAACCCTCACGGTCTTGATTTCGATCCTTTGTTTAATCTTCATAAATTAGTAATGAGATTAAGAACAAAAATATGGTGGCGACGGCCGTTGTTTATTTTAACAATATGTGCCGACGAAGGAAAATATTCAATCGTTGTAAATTAAAAGGCGAATAGTTATATTTAACAGCTGGAGGAGAACAAGACGAATGTTAAAGAAATATTTATCCCACCAGAGTTATGTTCCATTCACATTGACTTTCTTTATTTACATCAGTTACAACATCAACAAAAGTCACATTTTGATTAAAGCATTCGTCAGTTTAAAAGGAAAACACAGTGAGAACATAATTACTTCAGTTAATTTACGTCAGAAGGGCTGAAAACAGATGTGAGGCCGAAAAATCTCTCTTTAAACTCTAATATTCCATGTATTGAAAAACAACTTCTGGACATTTTACCAGGCACATTCACCTTTATTGACAAATTAAAACGCGGGTATGAGTTAATCCCCTTATGTTCTATCTTCCTGTTTTTTTTGCTCTGACTCTTTATGATCGAGGTCTTAGTAATTTCTGTTAAACTGTAGTTTAGTGCCAATATAAGCACGAATTTTGTTTAGGCTTCGAATAGGCTGTTAAGGGAAAGGAGTTCTTTTATATGCCTGGAAATTAGCAAAACACACAGGTGTTAATTTAGTAAGCTCCTGTAGATTAAGCCAAAGGAGATGACAATCTTAATTTCTGAGCTGATAATCATCGGAAGAGAACAATATGACTTTCAGAACAACATGTGGCTTGGCAAGTCAAAAGACTTGCGCAAACATCTACGGAAGAAACGACAGCACCGCGGATGAAATATTATACGGGCACGGCTTTCTCCCGTTGTTCTTGAAATTGGTGGTCACAGCTCATCAATTCAACAAACTTGAGAAGTTGATGTCCTCAGAACACCGCTACAGCAACACAAAAGCTGCCTAGTTTTAGCCTTAGCGCACATCGTAACGTAAATTGCCACTGGTTCGCCGCTTGCGAGCATGAACTCTCACGAAACAACAACAATTTCACATCGTGTGCAAGTTCAGTTTGGCTTTGGCATAATATATAATATTAACTGAGAACTATCCAACAAATGAGCGGAGTTTAAAAGCTAAGTTTACAGTGTGCGCTCTAAGTTTTGTATCTTTTTCACTGTCGATAAGACTCACTGCGAAAACCATGTAAAAGTTGCAGGCATTTTGTAGTTTTGTTAAGGTGTACCGCTGACCAGCAAAATACTGTATAGCGCCCCAAAAACGTATTTCCGCGGTGTCCTTCCTCAGAAGATTAATTATTAAATTTTACAATGATCGAAAAACAGCTCTGAAGAATTAAAATCACTTCACTGTTCCATGTCTCTGAAAAAACCTGGCACAATGCACTTTAACTATCACCAGCACACTACGTTCTTTAAGATATCCTTTATTCTTTGACGAACCTGTTGATTCTTCCAAAAAAGGATTACAGGGTTCGAAGACGAATTGAGAAAAGCAAATGTTTCTGCCCAACTATAGTAGTTATAAGTTTTCAAGTTATATCCCATCGTCTGATGGTAAAATGTCACAAACAGCACAGGAGAGTTCAATATTAAGTAAACCCCCACTATAAGCGAGATGCGCAATGCAACTTTAACTTCTCTTTGCTTCCGTACATTTTCGATAGTTTCTGCGTCTCCGTGGACCTGTTGACGACTTCGTCGCACAATGATCAACACAGCCACTTGAGTTATTCCCGTAACAAGAAGGCAAATTAACCAAACTACGTGATGGGTACCTCTTGCCACATGGTTAATTTGAGCCCATTGCAAGGCGGCCAGCAAAACGTTCACGATCCATATGCCTAGCATGTACTTCAGAACACGACTGTAAGAGAAAAGATTGTTGTATCTAACACGCACTCGAACAGCTACAAATCTTTCGTAGCTCACAGCAGTTAAAGTCATGAAAGACACTCCAAAGCAAACGTAGAAGGCAGCGCAATAGATGATTCTCACAAAACAAGGAACTGAACGATGCTGGTTTTCCATGAGTCTGTAGGTTATATAACCTGGCTGGGCGGTGAGGCCGACAAATACATCAGATAGCGCCAAGCAAGCTATCAGTAGATTCGAAGGCGTCCGTAGACGAGATGTGCCAAATATGGCAGTGACAACCAAAGCGTTGACTATGACGGCAATTGGGGCAGTCACGATGTTGATAATGGCTGTTATCAGGTTTGTAGTGAATCGTTGTGAAACTTGATCGAAGATTGGATCAGGAAGATGAAAACAAGATCCGGGAGGAATGTGTACAGAGATGTTGCTGTCCATTACCTTCTGTGAAGAAAGTGTCTCTAACAAAGCCTTATGTTCTATCTTCCTGCTTTTTTTGCTCTGACTCTTTATGATCGAGATCTTAGTAATTTCTGTTAAACTGTAGTTTAGTGCCAATATAAGCACGAATTTTGTTTAGGCTTCGAATAGGCTGTTAAGGGAAAGGGGTTCTTTTATATGCCTGGAAATTAGCAAAACACACAGGTGTTAATTTAGTAAGCTCCTGTAGATTAAGCCAAAGGAGATGACAATCTTAATTTCTGAGCTGATAATCATCGGAAGAGAACAATATGACTGTCAGAACAACATGTGGCTTGGCACGTCAAAAGACTTGCGCAAACATCTACGGAAGAAACGACAGCACCGCGGATGAAATATTGTACGGGCACGGCTTTCTCCCGCTGTTCTTGAAATTGGTGGTCACAGCACCTTTGTTAATGAGAAGAAGTCTAAAGAATTGTTCAAATCGAAGAAGTCCTATGGGTGTGTAGATTCAAGTAAAGAAGTAAAACATCATAATAATAATAATATCAATAAAAAATAGGCCATGAGTAGTTATAAAAAGTGAAAATTCACAAAGTTGCCATGGCAATATTTGTGAAATCCTTCACTCTTTTTTTCCTGAGTTAAATACCGCAATTGGATTACATACCTATATTTTCCAAACTTTTATTCTGTTCAGGTTGAAATAAGTCGCCTAATATACAAAACAAGCTAACAAACAAAAAACATATGGCTCGAGCCTCATGAATTCATATTCACAGTCACTCACGATGGTTCTAAATGTTTTGCTAACAATAAAATTACCTTGGCATATAACATCAAGATATTTTATAGCATTTTGGTTTTTTAGCTTCTCGCATGATGATCTAGGAGGGTACTTATTGTCACGGACTACTTTTAGGACAGCAATTTTGGACGCTCTGACACATCCCGCAATTAAATTTCGTGTGTTCTTTTCTATGGATCTTACATTTAGCGACAAAAAATTCCTTCCAGAATCGCGATAACTGCCTGACGGATTTGTCGGCTCTTCCAAACGCAGATCAAAGGATTCGTGCACGAGTTGAGAAAAGCAAGAGTTTCTGTCCAACTGTAGTGGTTATAAGTCTTGATATCCTGCCTTAGAATCTGGTGATAAATTGTGACAAACAAAACGGGCATGTTTAACATCAAGTAGACCCCAACAATAAACGCGATGGTTCTTGTTAGCTTTGCTTCTCTTCGCCTACGGATCTGTTCGCGTAGCTGTACGTGGCGGGGCTGTATTCGGCGACGATTCCAAAGCAGAGTCAAAACGATTCCAATGTTTGCCGCACCAGCGACAAGAAGGCAGATAAACCACGCGATCAGATGCATGCCTCTTGATACTCGGTTTATTCCCGCCCATTGTAGACTTGTTAATATGATATTCACAATCCAGATCGCCGCCATGTACTTTAAGACTCTTTTTGATGAGAATACATCATTGTACCTTGCTTGAAGCCGGACTGCTACGAATCGTTCATAGCTGACGGCTGCGAGTGTCATAAAGGACACTCCACAACAAAGATAGAACGCATTAGCATACACGACCCTCACAAAGCAGGGAACTGAACGAAGCTGGTTTTCCATGAGTCTGTAAGTGATATAACCGGGTTGAACTGCAAGACCGACCAATACGTCGGATAGCGCCAGACATGCGATCAGAAGATTTGACGGTGTTCGCAGACGGGACACGATGGCATAAACAATCAAAACGTTGAAAACAGCGGCAAAAGGGGCGCCCGTTATATTTATGATAGCTGTGGCAAGATTCATCGTGTATCGCTCAGAGACTTTGTCGAACGATGGATCGGGAAGATGGTAACAAGATGGCCCACTTGCCAGGGAATCCGTCGAAGCGTTGTCCGCCATAACCGCTAAGACATGTGCATCGACCTTGAGCTTCAATGCTTAGGAAAGGGTGCTTCGAGGATATCTAAGAACGTGTTTCATATGTTTTCCAAAGCGAAATTTAATTTATATTAACAAAGTAAAAAAAGACAATGCTATGTTTTTTATTACACTACTGGGTAAACACGCTGTGCAAGATAACGCAGGCTTTCTCACAGATTCATCAAAGCTTCATACTGTTTCATTGACAACTAATACATTTATTCATTATCATCCATTTCTTGCTAGACAAATTGGAAACAGTTCAAACAGTCGGTCGGTGATCTAAAGCTGGCCTAGGAGTTTCCTTAATTAATTTAAGTTCAAAGGTTACCCAGTTAGGGTTTAATTTCTTTTTTAGTAAGAAACGGTCCAAGGAAACAAGACAATATAAGAATAAGTCCGGAGGTGTTACTACTGGAAAAATTGGGTGGGGGTGTGCGACCTGCTTCCCAAAAACCCCTCCCCTACTTATGACCAAAATCTGAGATTTTCACTACTCTTTTTATGACCTGACCAAAAATTCGATACCCTAATTAAGACCTGACCCTTAAATCAATACCCTGGTTCAGACTAATGTTAAAGGCAATGTTTATATGCTTTTATTAGGTGGGATAGCTTCTTATAAATAAAACACAATCAATTAAGACTAGTGTGGAAAAACCATACCCTAATTGAGACCGAAATGGCCAAAATCGATACCGTATTTCTGACCAAAACGGCTAACAAACCATACCCTTTGGGCCCGCGCACACCTACATAAGGGAATAACTCCCACCAGCTATCTCCCCGGAAAAAAAAATAAGTTTCCTGTAACAGCCCATGAATTGGATAGAGACAAAGAAATGTCAGCAACGTAAACAAAAGGCGGCTGAAAAAAAAAAAAAAATTCATGTATGTCTCAGTAAATATATGAGCGAAGTCTCACGCTAGTTAAATAAACACAAAATTTGAGTATGGCATATGCCGCCATTCTTTTTAACGTTACCAAGGATCCAAATTTACTGACCTCTCAACGATCTGCAAAAGTAGCCAGATGACCAAAATTTATTCCAAAAGTGGAATAAATTACTAGCACTTTTTCCTTGTTTAACTATTACGGTATCCTCGTGAATAACTGTCGACATTTTTAAGGCGGAAAGCTTTTGCTCCTTAATCAGAAAAAGACAGTAAAGGGTGCACGCCTCGCCAAATGGATGACAACATCTCTATCAATGGCTCTTACTGTTTCCATCTTCCTGATCCAAGCTTCCATCAAGCTTCCCAACGTTACACCATGAACCTGGTAACCGCCATCGTCAACATAATTACAGCCCCACTCGCCGTCGCAGTTAACCTTTTGGTTGTCATCGCCATCTTTAGCACGTCCCGTCTTCGGACGCCTTCGAATCTGTTAATAGCTTGCTTGGCGCTGTCTGATGTTTTTGTCGGCCTCACGGCTCAAACAAGTTATATAACTTACAGACTCATGGAAAACCAGCGTCGTTCAGTTCCTTGTTTTGTGATGGTCGTCTATGGCGCTTCCTTCTACGTTTGCTTTGGAGTGTCTTTCATGACTTTAGCCGCGGTAAGCTACGAGAGATTCGTAGCTGTTCGACTACATGTTAGATACAACACTCTTTTCTCTTACAGTCGTGTCTTGAAGTATATGCTGGGCATATGGACGATAAACATTTTGTTGGCCGCATTACAATGGGCTAAAATTAACCGAGCAGCGAGAGGTACCCACCTCGTTGTCTGGCTTATTTGTCTCCTTGTATCTGGAGCGACTCAGTTCGGCGTTGTAGTCATAGTACGAAGGAATCGTCGACAGCTTCAGGTGCAACTCCAAGCCGCTGCAAATCTTCAGAGGCAAAGGGAAGTCAAGCTTGCTAAAAGCATCGCTTTCATCGTTGCATTTTATTTAATTTTGAACTTTCCGGTACTTTTTGTAACTTTCTATCATCAGATATTATGTCGTGACTTAAAAACTTACAACCATTACAGCTGGA
Source organism: Orbicella franksi (assembly GCF_964199315.1). Taxonomy (NCBI): domain Eukaryota; kingdom Metazoa; phylum Cnidaria; class Anthozoa; order Scleractinia; family Merulinidae; genus Orbicella; species Orbicella franksi. Next base: position 9,825,060 of record NC_138158.1, on the reverse strand, counting down.
CAGAAACTTTGGCTTTTCTTAATTCACTCTCAAACCCCGTCATCTGTTTGTTGAAAAACAGACAGATTCGTCAAAAAGTCAAAGATCTCTTGAAGAAATAGGAAATTAGAAAAAAAAAAATTATATGCTTACGTTTTGTAACTAACTGTTTAGTTTAGTCCAACTCATTCAGTAATTTCGGACACGAGCTTTGACGAAATTGGATTATAATATAAACTTGTAGATCTGTGGATGACGGAAATATTAAACCGAAAACATTCAAATTGTAGTTCTCTGTAGTTCCTTCCTATGGTATTGTTCATAACCCAATAGTAATTTAATTTTTTTTTGTCTATTTACAAGTATCATTAAAATAAGACATTTAGCTATAAAAAATTTGCGAAAAAACTTTTCTTAAAAACATTTAAGAAATTTTTTAAAATGAGATTTTACTGTCACGCCAGTAAAATATAGTTAATGGAGCGTGACGTACGTTCTGAATGAGCCGTTCATGGCGGCATCACTTTCTATAGAGCTATTGAGCAGTTATATTCCAAAGGTCAACAAACTGTAAGCGTTATTGTAGCTAACCCTAAAACATTGTAGCTTTGTTATCTTCTGAATGTTATAACGTACCATAGCATTGGTGCAAAGCATTAAAGCACTATTCATGTTTAAGATGTTACACGTGTTAGGGCAAGCTGTCCGGTAGTACAGCCTTTTCTACTGGCTTACAAGCAGACAAACGTCTCCGTATAAAAGCTCGGAAAACTGTTCGGAGTCCATTCTGAGTTCGTCTAAGCAACGTAGCTATTACTTATTGTAAATCTATCGTTTAATTTTCCCTCCCTCCCTCCCTTTGGAGACGAGGTTGGTCATGTCTTCCTGCATAATAAACAAGGGGTCACTCCTGTGTGGTGCGGTTAAGTCTGCGCAGCGACTTCCCCCAAGCTTGTTGTTTTTTCATCGCCTTTGAACATCGCTTGCTAACCGATACTCTTGTCCGATCCAGCACGTGCTGTCTGTCATTCAGCTCGTAGTGCTGGGGAGATAAGTGAGGTTGTTTTGTCACGCTATCGCCGGAAGTCGCATGGGCTAACCAAACGCAAGGCAGTGTTCCCCCATTAACGCCATCACGAGTTGTTTGTATTTGAGTAATAGCTCTGGTTCAATCGCAAGTCGTCACGGTTAACTTACTTTCGCTAGGAACAACGACATTAACGGTTAAAAAATACACAACGTTTTGACGTTCTCGAACGTCATTATCAAGTAAAAAAAAAAACAGTATGAATATTCTATAAATACAAGAAAAACAATAGTTCATTAAAAAGAAAGTTAACAAAAAATATGCTCCAAGCTAAACAAAGAGTCTAGCACTGATGGAGTGACTCTGAGTGTTAAGGCTAGGCCTCCGTTCTTTGATGAATGACATTTAAGCGTTAAAATTAAATATTGCATAGATCGCAGCTACGGCATCTATCATCCAGTAGAGTTTCCAGGTTCATCTTAGGTATGTTCGTTTTGCCTTTTACCATTAATTTTAAATTACAAAATAGAACTTTGTAAACTTTCTTGAATGCAGTGTTAAAACGCTAAAAACCGAATTTTAGACAATACGCTAATAGAATACATGTTTCCATGTCTTCAGTAAGCGCTCGGCGGCAGCTATCTTCTTCTACCTGTAGCACTTTTTTGTGTATATTTTTTTTCTGTCTGGTGACTTTTTTTCGGAAAAGAGGACAACTTCGCATACCCAATAAAATTCAAACTATTCTTTGAGCACTGTTTCGCTTGCTACCTAGTAAATACGAAACCGAAGCTGCCCGTTTATTTAGCAATAAATAAGGGGGCTTCAACCGGCTCATATTAAAATTCAAAGACAATTATGTAAATACAAAGGTCAGGTGTTAATTTGCTAGATTTTAGTCAAGTTGCTTTCGACAGGAGGCAGATCCTTGTCAGATAGTGTTTGCCGAGCTAACGTGTTCACGAAAATAGCTTCCTTTTCATGTTTCTTACAGATATTTTAACTTACCTTTTTAATATATAAGCTCTATAATTTTTTCGCGTTAAAACCATTTTCATTCATTTTTCATTGTTTTCCTTTATCTTTCAACATTTTTATTGTTAACTGCCATGGACAACCAATGAATTGGGTGCTATGAAAATGTTTTTTTTTTTTATCAATATTTATTTAGCAGTTATGTTTTAGTTTTCTATTAGCAGTTAACTCTATATTTTTAGTCCAAGGTAAAAAAAGCGCGTTATGTATTTACTCCTTGTTGGGTCCAGTAAGGCCATTTCCGACAGTCATTTTTTACTTGTCGCATTCACTCACGATCAGCCTTGTTATGTAAGAAGAAATACAACAGGGAACGTTTTTTTTTTTCCCGTTCAAAAATTTCGGTTGGTTCGCAAAACAGTTTTGCACAGTACCGTCATAGTTAACAGAGGGGAATGGTTATGAAACCCGACAAAGTTCTTCGTTGTATGTTTTTGTTCTCTTTTTTGGCCTTGACTGTGCACAAAACACAATAGTTGTTTACTCCGTACTAAGGAACTAACCAATAGAAACGTTTTGGTTACGTAATTCATGCATAGTGTATGAGCGCAAAACAAATGATTGTACACGGTCGTGGACCTTCCAGCATAAATCTTGGCATCTTTGTTTGCTCCTTTGATGTTTGCCAGGCTTCATAACCAGTGCCATATATTAACTATGGTTCCACCACAACAGCTTACTTGTAATTTTTAACCTACAAAAAATTGAAAACATAACAGCTTCACTGAACCAAATATCCTTATGTTCCATGTCGTCAAAATTCTAGGCATATTTTACCTACAGCTTCAGTTAATTTTAAATTCTTGGGCCTTCAGTTTAAACGTACAAGAATTTAATTCACCTTTAAAAACTTATCACAACACGAAAGAAAATAAACAATAGACGCCATACGCTTTCACCTTCACCAGGTCGCCACTTTCTTTAAAAGATCTATTACTCTTTGGCGAACTTGCCGATTCTTCCGACAAAGGATGAAATGGTTGAAAATGATTTAGCCAACAGTCAACTGTGCGGGGGGGGGGGGGGGGGAACGAAGGAAAAGACAACAAACAGGAAAGAAGAGGAAATAGGACCTAAGGATTCAACGTTCAGTGTTGTTTTTTCTACTGGCCATGGTAGTGGCTTTTAAAACCTGGGCGCAAAAGATTTTTTGGAATAAAACGTACGGTGTTTCGGAACATTTCTCGGTAAGAGGTTGTTTTCCAGATCATTTTGAAACATCAAAATCTTCTGTAATCGTAAGGCTGCATGACTTGCTGGGTTAAAAGGTTTCTTACACCTGCTCTTAATGAGAAATGAGCTCTAACTAAGTTCTAAGGGTGTGGAAAGTAATATCCTTAACATTTCCTAGCCTCTATTTACTTAATTAGGCTGTTAAAATACTGTTGGCCACAAGTATGTTTGGATTACTAAGCACCAAGCCCCATGACTGCTTAAATTTCATTTTCAGTTTGACAGGAGAGAGTCGACCGAAAAATCAACTTGCATCAACTGGAAACGAAAATTGATTTAATAACCTTGGAATTGGACTTCAAAGAGAGTAAAATGCAAATGTCAATGCCTCCATTTACGTTTATTTCCTATCCAAATTTTCCGGTTGGTTATCAAAACAGTTTTGCACAGTTCTACAACAACAGCTTACTTATAATTTTTTAACTTACAAAAAAAAAAAAAAAAAAATGAAGAACATAACAGGTTCACTGAAATAAATACCTTTGTATTCCATGTCTTAAAAAATCTAGGCACATCGTAACTACAGCTTCGGTTAATTTACAATTCTTGCGCCCTCAGTTTAAACAAGTATAAATACAGGTAATTCACCTTTAAGAACTTTGCACAGCACACCTTCATCGCCACTGGAAGTTTACATTAGTTATCTCCTATATTTCTCAAATGTTCTATGAATGTCTTTTATTTTAATTTTGAAAAGAAAAAGGAAATAAACAATTCTAGAGGCGCCATGCGCTTACATCTTCACCAGTTCGCTATTTTCTCTAAAATATCTATTACTCTTTGGCGAACTTGCCGATTCTTCCGACAAAGGCTGAAATGGTTGAACATGAATTAAGAAAAGCTTAAGCGACTGTTCAGCTGGATAGTGGTTAAAAATGCAAAACACGAGCAAGTTATTGTTGTAATTACTTATTTCTTCACGAAATCTTTGACTTTTTGGCGAATCTGTCTGTTTTTCAACAAACAGATGACGGGGTTTGAGAGTGAATTAAGAAAAGCCAAAGTCTCTGTCCAGCTGTAGTGGTTGTAGGTTTGCAAATCAAGTCTCAGGATCTGATGATAAATTGTCACAAACAGCACCGGAAAGTTCGAAATCAAATATACTCCAACGATTACAGAGAGACTCTGCAAGCTTAACTTCTCTTTGTCTCTGTTGATTTTCAGCGGCTGGAAGTTGCGCTTGAAGCTGGCGACGATTCCGTCGGACAATCACTAAAATGCAAATTTGAGTTGCTCCACAGACAAGAAGAAGGATAAGCCAAAGAATGAGATGGGTACCTCTCGCTGCTTGGTTGATTCTAGCCCATTGCAGCGCGGCAAGCAAAATGTTCAGAGTCCATATGCCCAGCATATACTTCACAACACGCTTCGAAGAGTAGAACGTATTGTATCTAACACGTAATCGAACCGCCACGAATCTTTCGTAGCTTACAGCACACAACGTCACGAAAGACACTCCAAAGCAAACGTAGAAGGCAGCGCAATAGACGATTCTCACAAAACAAGGAACTGAACGACGCTGGTTTTCCATAAGTCTGTAAGTTATATAACCTGGTTGAGCCGTGAGGCCGACAAAAACATCAGACAGCGCCAAACACGCTATAAAAAGATTCAAAGGAGTTCGTAGACGATTGCAACTGAAGATGGCGGTGACAACCAAAGCGTTGACTATAACAGCGAATGGGGCTGTCACGATGTTGATGATGGCGGTTACCAGGTTCATGGTGTAACGCTGGGAGGCTTAATGGAAGGTTGGGTCGGGAAGATGGTAACAGAAAGGAACTTCGGCAGAGATGTTGGTGTCCATTTCGAGCTTTGAATAAAACGTCTCAGCCCTTCTCCAGTGAATGCAATTATTCCTGATAATAATGAACCTATTTTTCTAACATACTTTGTACTATTTTGTGTTTCCTGGCGGTCAAAGGCTACGTAATTTCGTTTACGCCGATGTTCAGTCCTACCAGTTCTATTATTTGTTGTACTGAATTAATCTTTTAAAAGAAAGGCGCTTGTCTATATGATGCCTGTTAAACCAGAATAGACAGGTGTCAACTTTTAAAAGCTTTGAGTAATGAGCGTTTTGCAGTTTCAAATTGTCTTAAGTCTACAAGCGTATCTTTCCCGATCAGACTGACGTCTGCAATACGGTATGCGCAATGACGAAACAGTCAACTGCGGCGGAAAAAGAGACGCGAAATGACAAAGAAGACATGCAGAAGAGGAAGGAAGACCTAAAGATTCAACACTCAGTAGTGTTTTTTCTATTGGTAGTGGCCTTTAAAACCTAGGCGCAAAAGATTTTTTTGGAAGAAAATGGTGTTTCGGAACATTTCTAGGTAAAGAGGTTGTTTTCAGATCATTTTGAAACAGCACAATCTTGTGTAATCGTAAAGCTGGCTTGCTGGGATAAAAGGTTTCTTACAACTGCTCTTAGAATAAAGTCTTCAAATAAATGTTAATATCCTTAAAATTTCTTAGTCTCTACTTATTTAATTAGGTAAATTAAACGGAGCTGTGAAAATATTATTGGCCACAAGCATGTTTGGATTACTAGGGCCGGGTTCCATGACAGCCTAAATTTCATTTTGACAGGAGATAGTCGACAGAAAAATCAACTTTCATCAACTAGAAACGACATTAATTTAATAACCTTGGGATTGTACTCTAAAAAGGGTAAAATGCCGCCATTGAAGACGAAAATGTTAAAGAATAGCTCAAAAACCATACCCCCTGCACATACCTTTATAATTCATATAGGGCAGTACATCCCGCCCTTGGGGTGTTTCGGTGCTCTTAAATTGCCACATGGCAGTGGTGATGTTCTTTCAAAGTTTTGCTTAAGAAAATAAAAATCGATCGCCAGCGTTTGATAACCCTAGTACACAAATGAATTTGCAGGAAAGAGACAAAAAACAAAAACAAACGTCGCAATGAATTTACGCGCCTCTTACAACTGCACACGGAACACAGTAGTGACAAGCGCTCACAGTACGGGCTATGGCTTCTTATTTTTATTTTTTTGCAAAAATTCGGGATTAAAGTTCGGTCAGCGCGACCCAAACAACACCGGAATCTTTGTTGTTTTTCTTCGAATTCGAATATTGTTATTAAAAGGGTTGACTGGAAAACAGTTCTTTTTATGGCTATTGATCACTGCAGTAAACAATATTTAAGGCAAACACCTATCATGCTACTAGGCCCTAGCTTGAAGGTCTGCCTGTAAGCGGAAACAACATCTCTACTCACACCTGTTTCTTGAGGATAATTATTTTGGTCGTAGTTGACATAAAAGATCCTGGAGTGAAGCGGGGCAGTTGAGTTGAATCCCCAAATTCTCTGTTTCGACTCTGTTATAATAACGAGGGTGACGCATGAGAGTTAATACTGAATGTAAAGAGCGCCTTTTGCGCAGTTGATAGCTTAGACTGCGTTCATTTAACGTTTAATAGAAACCATTGCCTTACAGTCATAAATGGTTTTCAAATAGCTTATATATGTCAGCTGATATGGTGACTAATTTTTTAGTTGGATATCTTATTAACCTAGACCGTTTTATTTACACAAGTTCCCTTGTGTAAATAAAACGGTCACAGGAGTCGATTGTGTGCTATTTGTTTGCTCTTTTATCTAGGAAAGGCTGATATTTAATTTACAGTTTTTATTCATTCAAACACATGCATTTAAAACAACAATGCAGGGACGAAAATATTAAAGAGTAGTGCCTTTGAAGTGACACGGGTCATGTAGAACATTAGGTATATCCTGAAATGTGTTACCGTCCGCATGGTACGAACTGTGTCACAAAATATTCATCAGCGGTTCATTGCATAAACGTTCATGCTTCTGAAAGCTATGCGCTTCTGAAAGCTAGAAGCTTATTTGCTTCTAGGCCTTGGTAGGATTCTTTACCAGCTCTCCGCAGACTCGGACACCAGATCTAGTCTGGAAACTAACGAAAAATAACAAGAAATTTTCATGTAAAGGCGATATATACTGAAAGTGCCATAGCTGCCAGTTTCTATCGAGGACTGGAGGCATACTTTTTTATGGAATGGGGAGGCCTAGCAACCACATGGAATTTTAAGAACAGTCTTAGCTACTTCAGATTTTGAGTTTTGCTAAAAGTCGAATCACTCTTTAACAGACATTCCTGAACAGACACGACACCGCGATTCAACTTTCTGTTCGACACTTAGGCTTAAACGGAAAGCCATTTGAAGAAAGTATCTAGGAAAATATTATGGCAAAAACGAAAAAGGAGGCCTAGATAGGTAGGGGCAAATAAGCGATCAGTGAAGTCTTGTTATCTGATGTCCGATAATTGTACTATAGACAGAACAACGGACGAACATCTACCATAGGCCAAGTTTGTAACCACTAAGAATTCAGAGAGTTTGCATGTTCGACAAGAAGACATTTAAAGGGCCCAATGCAATTAATTCAAGTACACGACATTTAAGTCTAATGATCATTGTTACTGACCTAACTATTGGGCATTTTGTTAATGGATAGCTCAGCTGCTCTTAAGCCAATTTGGGGAAAATTGAAAGCGCCAAGATTAGCCAAAGCTGGAGAGTTTTGTTATAGCCCTGATTTAACGACACTCTTCAAGCGCATGCCATTCCTCTTTCTTATTTAGATTACAACCACTGTTTCCTGTGGTGTTTCTACTGCAGTTTACACTGAAAAGAGTCGACTAAGATCCGCGAGATCAAGATTCAAAATATCTGTTTTATTCACACACCGGTGCCACATAATAACAACTTCAAGTTAAGAAATATATCAAACACGAAAGACCGTGTTTAACTACATTTTCAAATACCAAAAAGAGAGGCAAAAACTCTTCGCGCAGCGGAGTATTTTTAACGACCATTGAGGTGTTTGGAAATGTGGTCAAACACTGTCTTGAGTGTTTGATATGTCTTCTCAATCGAAACAAAAACGGAGGAGAAAAGGGAGAAATAAAATCTTAAAAATCTATGGTAACTAAGATCAAATATCCAAAAACCCTCACGGTCTTGATTTCGATCCTTTGTTTAATCTTCATAAATTAGTAATGAGATTAAGAACAAAAATATGGTGGCGACGGCCGTTGTTTATTTTCACAATATGTGCAGATGAAGGAAAATATTCAATCGTTGTAAATTAAAAGGCAAATAGTTATATTTAATAGCTGGAGGAGAACAAGACGAATATTAAAGAAATATTTATCCCACCAGAGTTATGTTCCATTCACATTGACTTTCTTCATTTACATCAGTTTACAACATCAACAAAAGTCACATTTTGATTAAAGCATTCGTCATTTTAAAAGGAAAACACAGTGGGAACATAATTACTTCAGTTAATTTACATCAGAAAGGCTGAAAACAGCTGTGAGGCCGCAAAATCTCTCTTTAAACTCTAATATTCCATGTATTGAAAAACAACTTCTCGACATTTTACCAGGCACATTCACCTTTATTGACAAATTAAAACGCGGGTATGAGTTAATCCCCTTATGTTCTATCTTCCTGTTTTTTTTGCTCTGACTCTTTATGATCGAGGTCTTAGTAATTTCTGTTAAACTGTAGTTTAGCGCCAATATAAGCACGAATTTTGTTTACGCTTCGAATAGGCTTAGGCTGTTAAGGGAAAGGAGTTCTTTTATATGCCTGGAAATTAGCAAAACACACAGGTGTTAATTTAGTAAGCTCCTGTAGATTAAGCCAAAGGAGATGACAATCTTAATTTCTGAGCTGATAATTATCGGAAGAGAACAATATGACTTTCAGAACAACATGTGGCTTGGCAAGTCAAAAGACTTGCGCAAACATCTACGGAAGAAACGACAGCACCGCGGATGAAATATTATACGGGCACGGCTTTCTCCCGCTGTTCTTGAAATTGGTGGTTACAGCTCATCAATTCAACAAACTTGAGAAGTTGATGTCCTCAGAACACCGCTACAGCAACACAAAAGCTGCCTAGTTTTAGCCTTAGCGCACATCGTAACGTAAATTGCCACTGGCTCGCCGCTTTCGAGCATGAACTCTCACGAAACAACAACAATTTCACACCGTGTGTAAGTTCAGTTTGGCTTTGGCATAATATATAATATTAACTGAGAACTATCCAACAAATGAGCGGAGTTTAGAAGCTAAGTTTACAGTGTGCGCTCTAAGTTTTGTATCTTTTTGACTGTCGACAAGACTCGCTGCGAAAACCATGTAAAAGTTGCAGGCATTTTGTAGTTTTGTTAAGGTGTACCGCTGACCAGCAAAATACTGTATCGCGCCCCAAAAACGTATTTCCGCGGTGTCCTTCCTCAGAAGATTAATTATTAAATTTTACAATGATCGAAAAACAGCTCTGAAGAATTAAAATCACTTCACTGTTCCATGTCTCTGAAAAAACCTGGCACAATGCACTTTAACTATCACCAGCACACTACGTTCTTTAAGATATCCTTTATTCTTTGACGAACCTGTTGATTCTTCCAAAAAAGGATTACAGGGTTCGAAGACGAATTGAGAAAAGCAAATGTTTCTGCCCAACTATAGTAGTTATAAGTTTTCAAGTTATATCCCATCGTCTGATGGTAAAATGTCACAAACAGCACAGGAGAGTTCAATATTAAGTAAACCCCCACTATAAGCGAGATGCGCAATGCAACTTTAACTTCTCTTTGCTTCCGTACATTTTCGATAGTTTCTGCGTCTCCGTGGACCTGTTGACGACTTCGTCGCACAATGATCAACACAGCCACTTGAGTTATTCCCGTAACAAGAAGGCAAATTAACCAAACTACGTGATGGGTACCTCTTGCCACATGGTTAATTTTAGCCCATTGCAAGGCGGCCAGCAAAACGTTCACGATCCATATGCCTAGCATGTACTTCAGAACACGACTGTAAGAGAAAAGATTGTTGTATCTAACACGCACTCGAACAGCTACAAATCTTTCGTAGCTCACAGCAGTTAAAGTCATGAAAGACACTCCAAAGCAAACGTAGAAGGCAGCGCAATAGATGATTCTCACAAAACAAGGAACTGAACGATGCTGGTTTTCCATGAGTCTGTAGGTTATATAAGCTGGCTGAGCGGTGAGGCCGACAAATACATCAGATAGCGCCAAGCAAGCTATCAGTAGATTCGAAGGCGTCCGTAGACGAGATGTGCCAAATATGGCAGTGACAACCAAAGCGTTGACTATGACGGCAATTGGGGCAGTCACGATGTTGATAATGGCTGTTATCAGGTTTGTAGTGAATCGTTGTGAAACTTGATCGAAGATTGGATCAGGAAGATGAAAACAAGATCCGGGAGGAATGTGTACAGAGATGTTGCTGTCCATTACCTTCTGTGAAGAAAGTGTCTCTACCAAAGCCTTATGTTCTATCTTCCTGTTTTTTTTGCTCTGACTCTTTATGATCGAGATCTTAGTAATTTCTGTTAAACTGTAGTTTAGTGCCAATATAAGCACGAATTTTGTTTAGGCTTCGAATAGGCTGTTAAGGGAAAGGCGTTCTTTTATATGCCTGAAAATTAGCAAAACACACAGGTGTTAATTTAGTAAGCTCGTGTAGATTAAGCCAAAGGAGATGACAATCTTAATTTCTGAGCTGATAATCATCGGAAGAGAACAATATGACTGTCAGAACAACATGTGGCTTGGCACGTCAAAAGACTTGCGCAAACATCTACGGAAGAAACGACAGCACCGCGGATGAAATATTGTACGGGCACGGCTTTCTCCCGCTGTTCTTGAAATTGGTGGTCACAGCACCTTTGTTAATGAGAAGAAGTCTAAAGAATTGTTCAAATCGAAGAAGTCCTATGGGTGTGTAGATTCAAGTAAAGAAGTAAAACATCATAATAATAATATTATCAATAAAAAATAGGCCATGAGTAGTTATAAAAAGTGAAAATTCACAAAGTTGCCATGGCAATATTTGTGAAATCCTTCACTCTTTTTTTCCTGAGTTAAATACCGCAATTGGATTACATACCTATATTTTCCAAACTTTTATTCTGTTCAGGTTGAAATAAGTCGCCTAATATACAAAACAAGCTAACAAACAAAAAACATATGGCTCGAGCCTCATGAATTCATATTCACAGTCACTCACGATGGTTCTAAATGTTTTGCTAACAATAAAATTACCTTGGCATATAACATCAAGATATTTTATAGCATTTTGGTTTTTTAGCTTCTCGCATGATGATCTAGGAGGGTACTTATTGTCACGGACTACTTTTAGTACAGCAATTTTGGACGCTCTGACACATCCCGCAATTAAATTTCGTGTGTTCTTTTCTATGGATCTTACATTTAGCGACAAAAAATTCCTTCCAGAATCGCGATAACTGCCTGACGGATTTGTCGGCTCTTCCAAACGCAGATCAAAGGATTCGTGCACGAGTTGAGAAAAGCAAGAGTTTCTGTCCAACTGTAGTGGTTGTAAGTCTTGATATCCTGCCTTAGAATCTGGTGATAAATTGTGACAAACAAAACGGGCATGTTTAACATCAAGTAGACCCCAACAATAAACGCGATGGTTCTTGTTAGCTTTGTTTCTCTTCGCCTACGGATCTGTTCGCGTAGCTGTACGTGGTGGGGCTGTATTCGGCGACGATTCCAAAGCAGAGTCAAAACGATTCCAATGTTTGCCGCACCAGCGACAAGAAGGCAGATAAACCACGCGATCAGATGCATGCCTCTTGATACTCGGTTTATTCCCGCCCATTGTAGACTTGTTAATATGATATTCACAATCCAGATCGCCGCCATGTACTTTAAGACTCTTTTTGATGAGAATACATCATTGTACCTTGCTTGAAGCCGGACTGCTACGAATCGTTCATAGCTGACGGCTGCGAGTGTCATAAAGGACACTCCACAACAAAGATAGAACGCATTAGCATACACGACCCTCACAAAGCAGGGAACTGAACGAAGCTGGTTTTCCATGAGTCTGTAAGTGATATAACCGGGTTGAACTGCAAGACCGACCAATACGTCGGATAGCGCCAGACATGCGATCAGAAGATTTGACGGTGTTCGCAGACGGGACACGATGGCATAAACAATCAAAACGTTGAAAACAGCGGCAAAAGGGGCGCCCGTTATATTTATGATAGCTGTGGCAAGATTCATCGTGTATCGCTCAGAGACTTTGTCGAACGATGGATCGGGAAGATGGTAACAAGATGGCCCACTTGCCAGGGAATCCGTCGAAGCGTTGTCCGCCATAACCGCTAAGACATGTGCATCGACCTTGAGCTTCAATGCTTAGGAAAGGGTGCTTCGAGGATATCTAAGAACGTGTTTCATATGTTTTCCAAAGCGAAATTTAATTTATATTAACAAAGTAAAAAAAGACAATGCTATGTTTTTTATTACACTACTGGGTAAACACGCTGTGCAAGATAACGCAGGCTTTCTCACAGATTCATCAAAGCTTCATACTGTTTCATTGACAACTAATACATTTATTCATTATCATCCATTTCTTGCTAGACAAATTGGAAACAGTTCAAACAGTCGGTCGGTGATCTAAAGCTGGCCTAGGAGTTTCCTTAATTAATTTAAGTTCAAAGGTTACCCAGTTAGGGTTTAATTTCTTTTTTAGTAAGAAACGGTCCAAGGAAACAAGACAATATAAGAATAAGTCCGGAGGTGTTACTACTGGAAAAATTGGGTGGGGGTGTGCGACCTGCTTCCCAAAAACCCCTCCCCTACTTATGACCAAAATCTGAGATTTTCACTACTCTTTTTATGACCTGACCAAAAATTCGATACCCTAATTAAGACCTGACCCTTAAATCAATACCCTGGTTCAGACTAATGTTAAAGGCAATGTTTATATGCTTTTATTAGGTGGGATAGCTTCTTATAAATAAAACACAATCAATTAAGACTAGTGTGGAAAAACCATACCCTAATTGAGACCGAAATGGCCAAAATCGATACCGTATTTCTGACCAAAACGGCTAACAAACCATACCCTTTGGGCCCGCGCACACCTACATAAGGGAATAACTCCCACCAGCTATCTCCCCGGAAAAAAAAATAAGTTTCCTGTAACAGCCCATGAATTGGATAGAGACAAAGAAATGTCAGCAACGTAAACAAAAGGCGGCTGAAAAAAAAAAAAAATTCATGTATGTCTCAGTAAATATATGAGCGAAGTCTCACGCTAGTTAAATAAACACAAAATTTGAGTATGGCATATGCCGCCATTCTTTTTAACGTTACCAAGGATCCAAATTTACTGACCTCTCAACGATCTGCAAAAGTAGCCAGATGACCAAAATTTATTCCAAAAGTGGAATAAATTACTAGCACTTTTTCCTTGTTTAACTATTACGGTATCCTCGTGAATAACTGTCGACATTTTTAAGGCGGAAAGCTTTTGCTCCTTAATCAGAAAAAGACAGTAAAGGGTGCACGCCTCGCCAAATGGATGACAACATCTCTATCAATGGCTCTTACTGTTTCCATCTTCCTGATCCAAGCTTCCATCAAGCTTCCCAACGTTACACCATGAACCTGGTAACCGCCATCGTCAACATAATTACAGCCCCACTCGCCGTCGCAGTTAACCTTTTGGTTGTCATCGCCATCTTTAGCACGTCCCGTCTTCGGACGCCTTCGAATCTGTTAATAGCTTGCTTGGCGCTGTCTGATGTTTTTGTCGGCCTCACGGCTCAAACAAGTTATATAACTTACAGACTCATGGAAAACCAGCGTCGTTCAGTTCCTTGTTTTGTGATGGTCGTCTATGGCGCTTCCTTCTACGTTTGCTTTGGAGTGTCTTTCATGACTTTAGCCGCGGTAAGCTACGAGAGATTCGTAGCTGTTCGACTACATGTTAGATACAACACTCTTTTCTCTTACAGTCGTGTCTTGAAGTATATGCTGGGCATATGGACGATAAACATTTTGTTGGCCGCATTACAATGGGCTAAAATTAACCGAGCAGCGAGAGGTACCCACCTCGTTGTCTGGCTTATTTGTCTCCTTGTATCTGGAGCGACTCAGTTCGGCGTTGTAGTCATAGTACGAAGGAATCGTCGACAGCTTCAGGTGCAACTCCAAGCCGCTGCAAATCTTCAGAGGCAAAGGGAAGTCAAGCTTGCTAAAAGCATCGCTTTCATCGTTGCATTTTATTTAATTTTGAACTTTCCGGTACTTTTTGTAACTTTCTATCATCAGATATTATGTCGTGACTTAAAAACTTACAACCATTACAGCTGGACAGAAACTTTGGCTTTTCTTAATTCACTCTCAAACCCCGTCATCTGTTTGTTGAAAAACAGACAGATTCGTCAAAAAGTCAAAGATCTCTTGAAGAAATAGGAAATTAGAAAAAAAAAAATTATATGCTTACGTTTTGTAACTAACTGTTTAGTTTAGTCCAACTCATTCAGTAATTTCGGACACGAGCTTTGACGAAATTGGATTATAATATAAACTTGTAGATCTGTGGATGACGGAAATATTAAACCGAAAACATTCAAATTGTAGTTCTCTGTAGTTCCTTCCTATGGTATTGTTCATAACCCAATAGTAATTTAATTTTTTTTTGTCTATTTACAAGTATCATTAAAATAAGACATTTAGCTATAAAAAATTTGCGAAAAAACTTTTCTTAAAAACATTTAAGAAATTTTTTAAACGGTTAAAAAATACACAACGTTTTGACGTTCTCGAACGTCATTATCAAGTAAAAAAAAAAACAGTATGAATATTCTATGAATACAAGAAAAACAATAGTTCATTAAAAAGAAAGTTAACAAAAATATGCTCCAAGCTAAACAAAGAGTCTAGCACTGATGGAGTCACTCTGAGTGTTAAGGCTAGGCCTCCGTTCTTTGATGAATGACATTTAAGCGTTAAAATTAAATATTGCATAGATCGCAGCTACGGCATCTATCATCCAGTAGAGTTTCCAGGTTCATCTTAGGTATGTTCGTTTTGCCTTTTACCATTAATTTTAAATTACAAAATAGAACTTTGTAAACTTTCTTGAATGCAGTGTTAAAACGCTAAAAACCGAATTTTAGACAATACGCTAATAGAATACATGTTTCCATGTCTTCAGTAAGCGCTCGGCGGCAGCTATCTTCTTCTACCTGTAGCACTTTTTTGTGTATATTTTTTTTGTCTGGTGACTTTTTTTCGGAAAAGAGGACAACTTCGCATACCCAATAAAATTCAAACTATTCTTTGAGCACTGTTTCGCTTGTTACCTAGTAAATACGAAACCGAAGCTGCCCGTTTATTTAGCAATAAATAAGGGGGCTTCAACCGGCTCATATTAAAATTCAAAGACAATTATGTAAATACAAAGGTCAGGTGTTAATTTGCTAGATTTTAGTCAAGTTGCTTTCGACAGGAGGCAGATCCTTGTCAGATAGTGTTTGCCGAGCTAACGTGTTCACGAAAATAGCTTCCTTTTCATGTTTCTTAGAGATATTTTAACTTACCTTTTTAATATATAAGCTCTATAATTTTTTCGCGTTAAAACCATTTTCATTCATTTTTCATTGTTTTCCTTTATCTTTCAACATTTTTATTGTTAACTGCCATGAACAACCAATGAATTGGGTGCTATGAAAATGTTGTTTTTTTTTATCAATATTTATTTAGCAGTTATGTTTTAGTTTTCTATTAGCAGTTAACTCTATATTTTTAGTCCAAGGTAAAAAAAGCGCGTTATGTATTTACTCCTTGTTGGGTCCAGTAAGGCCATTTCCGACGGTCATTTTTTACTTGTCGCATTCACTCACGATCAGCCTTGTTATGTAAGAAGAAATACAACAGGGAACGTTTTTTTTTTTCCCGTTCAAAAATTTCGGTTGGCTCGCAAAACAGTTTTGCACAGTACCGCCATAGTTAACAGAGGGGAATGGTTATGAAACCCGACAAAGTTCGAACGAAAAGACAACAAACAGGACAGAAGAGGAAATAGGACCTAAGGATTCAACGTTCAGTGCTGTTTTTTCTACTGGCCATGGTAGTGGCTTTTAAAACCTAGGCGCAAAAGATTTTTTGGAATAAAACGTACGGTGTTTCGGAACATTTCTCGGTAAGAGGTTGTTTTCCAGATCATTTTGAAACATCAAAATCTTCTGTAATCGTAAGGCTGTATGACTTGCTGGGTTAAAAGGTTTTTCACACCTGCCCTCAATGAGAAATGAGTTCTAACTAAGTTCTAAGGGTGTGGAAAGTAATATCCTTAACATTTCCTAGCCTCTATTTACTTAATTAGGCTGTTAAAATACTGTTGGCCACAAGTATGTTTGGATTACTAAGCACCAAGCCCCATGACTGCTTAAATTTCATTTTCAATTTAATAGGAGAGAGTCGACCGAAAAATCAACTTGCATCAACTGGAAACGAAAATTGATTTAATAACTTTGGAATTGGACTTCAAAGAGAGTAAAATACAAATGTCAATGCCTCCAGTTACGTTTATTTCCTATCTAAATTTTCCGGTTGGTTATCAAAACAGTTTTGCACAGTTCTACAACAACAGCTTACTTATAATTTTTTAACTTACAAAAAAAAAAAAAAAAAAAAAAAATGAAGAACATAACTGCTTCACTGAAGTAAATACCTTTGTATTCCATGTCTTAAAAAATCTAGGCACATTGTAACTACAGCTTCGGTTAATTTACAATTCTTGCGCCCTCAGTTTAAACAAGTATAAGTACAGGTAATTCACCTTTAAGAACTTTGCACAGCACACCTTCATCGCCACTGGAAGTTTACATTAGTTATCTCCTATATTTCTCAAATGTTCTATGAATGTCTTTTATTTTAATTTTGAAAAGAAAAAGGAAATAAACAATTCTAGAGGCGCCATGCGCTTACATCTTCACCAGTTCGCTATTTTCTCTAAAATATCTATTACTCTTTGGCGAACTTGCCGATTCTTCCGACAAAGGCTGAAATGGTTGAACATGAATTAAGAAAAGCTTAAGCGACTGTTCAGCTGGATAGTGGTTGAAAATGCAAAACACGAGCAAATTATTGTTGTAATTACTTATTTCTTCACGAAATCTTTGACTTTTTGGCGAATCTGTCTGTTTTTCAACAAACAGATGACGGGGTTTGAGAGTGAATTAAGAAAAGCCAAAGTCTCTGTCCAGCTGTAGTGGTTGTAGGTTTGCAAATCAAGTCTCAGGATCTGATGATAAATTGTCACAAACAGCACCGGAAAGTTCGAAATCAAATATACTCCAACGATTACAGAGAGACTCTTTGTAAGCTTAACTTCTCTTTGTCTCTGTTGATTTTCAGCGGCTGGAAGTTGCGCTTGGAGCTGGCGACGATTCCGTCGGACAATCACTAAAATGCAAATTTGAGTTGCTCCACAGACAAGAAGAAGGATAAGCCAAAGAATGAGATGGGTACCTCTCGCTGCTTGGTTGATTCTAGCCCATTGCAGCGCGGCAAGCAAAATGTTCAGAGTCCATATGCCCAGCATATACTTCACAACACGCTTCGAAGAGTAGAACGTATTGTATCTAACACGTAATCGAACCGCCACAAATCTTTCGTAGCTTACAGCACATAACGTCATGAAAGACACTCCGAAGCAAACGTAGAAGGCAGCGCAATAGACGATTCTCACAAAACAAGGAACTGAACGACGCTGGTTTTCCATAAGTCTGTAGGTTATATAACCTGGTTGAGCCGTAAGGCCGACAAAAACATCAGACAGCGCCAAACACGCAATAAAAAGATTCAAAGGAGTTCGTAGACGATTGCAACTGAAGATGGCAGTGACAACCAAAGCGTTGACTATAACAGCGAATGGGGCTGTCACGATGTTGATGATGGCGGTTACCAGGTTCATGGTGTAACGCTGGGTGGATTGATGGAAGGTTGGATCGGGAAGATGGTAACAGAGAGGAACTTCGGCAGAGATGTTGGTGTCCATTTCGAGCTTTGAATAAAACGTCTCAGCCCTTCTCCAGTGAATGCAATTATTCCTGATAATATTGAACCTATTTTTCTAACATTATACTTTGTACTATTTTGTGTTTCTTGGCGGTCAAAGGCTACGTAATTTCTTTTACGCCGATGTTCAGTCCTACCAGTTCTATTATTTGTTGTACTGAATTAATCTTTTAAAAGAAAGGCGATTGTCTATATGCCTGTTAAACCAGAATAGACAGGTGTCAACTTTTAAAAGCTTTGAGTAATGAGCGTTTTGCAGTTTCAAATTGTCTCAAGTCTACAAGCGTATCTTTCCCGATCAGACTGACGTCTGCAATACGGTATGCGCAATGACGAAACAGTCAACTGCGGCGGAAAAAGAGACGCGAAATGACAAACAAGACATGCAGAAGAGGAAGGAAGACCTAAAGATTCAACACTCAGTAGTGTTTTTTCTATTGCTAATGGCCTTTAAAACCTAGGCGCAAAAGATTTTTTTGGAAGAAAATGGTGTTTCGGAACATTTCTAGGTAAAGAGGTTGTTTTCAGATCATTTTGAAACAGCACAATCTTCTGAAATCGTAAAGCTGGCTTGCTGCGATGAAAGGTTTCTTACACCTGCTCTTAGAATAAAGTCTTCAAATAAATGTTAATATCCTTAAAATTTCTTAGTCTCTATTTATTTAATTAGGTAAATTAAACGGAGCTGTGAAAATACTATTGGCCACAAGCATGTTTGGATTACTAGGGCCGGGTTCCATGACAGCCTAAATTTCATTTTGACAGGAGATAGTCGACAGAAAAATCAACTTTCATCAACTAGAAACGACATTAATTTAATAACCTTGGGATTGTACTCTAAAAAGGGTAAAATGCCGCCATTGAAGACGAAAATGTTAAAGAATAGCTCAAAAACCATACCCTGCACATATCTTTATAATTCATATAGGGCAGTACATCCCGCCCTTGGGGTGTTTCGCTGCTCTTAAATTGCCATATGGCAGTGGTGATGTTCTTTCAAAGTCTTGCTTAAGAAAATAAAAATCGATCGCCAGCGTTTGATAACCCTAGAACACAAATGAATTTGCAGGAAAGAGACAAAAAACAAAAACAAACGTCGCAATGAATTTACGCGCCTCTTACAACTGCACACGGAACACAGTAGTGACAAGCGCTCACAGTACGGGCTATGGCTTCTTATTTTTATTTTTTGCAAAAATTCGGGATTAAAGTTCGGTCAACGCGACCCAAACAACACCGGAATCTTTGTTGTTTTTCTTCGAATTTGAATATTGTTATCAAAAGGGTTTACTGGAAACCAGTTCTTTTTATGGCTATTGATCACTGCAGTAAACAATATTTTAGGCAAACACCCATCATGCTACTGGGCCCTAGCTTGAAGGTCTGCCTGTAAGCGAAAACAACATCTCTACTCACACCTGTTTCTTGAGGATAATTATTTTGGTCGTAGTTGACATAAAAGATCCTGGAGTGAAGCGGGGCAATTGAGTTGAATCCCCAAATTCTCTGTTTCGACTCTGTTATAATAACGAGGGTGACGCATGAGAGTTAATACTGAATGTAAAGAGCGCCTTTTGCGCAGTTGATAGCTTAGACTGCGTTCATTTAACGTTTAATAAAAACCATTGCCTTACAGTCATAAATGGTTTTCAAATAGCTTATATATGTCAGCTGATATGGTGACGTTTGTTGGAAGATAGAAACAATAGAGGACTTTCAAATAGGTTTTCCTTTTAACGCTGTTTTGGTAGAATAACAAATTTTTCAAGCCAATTTGACGGGGATTGAGAACTCCGTTTTTCGTTCGGGTTACATTTTGGGTTTCTGTTTTTTCATACATCTTCAGAACTCACAGACTAATTTTTTAGTCGGAGGTCTTATTAACCTAGACCGTTTTATTTACACAAGTTCCCTTGTGTAAATAAAACGGTCACAGGAGTCGATTGTGTGCTATTTGTTTGCTTTTTTATCTAGGAAAGGCTGATATTTAATTTACAGTTTTTATTCATTCAAACACATGCATTTAAAACAACAATGCAGGGACGAAAATATTAAAGAGTAGTGCCTTTGAAGTGACACGAGTCATGTAGAACATTAGGTATATCCTGAAATGTGTTACCGTCCGCATGGTACGAACTGTGTCACAAAATATTAATCAGCGGTTCATTGCATAAACGTTCATGCTTCTGAAAGCTATGCGCTTCTGAAAGCTAGAAGCTTATTTGCTTCTAGGCCTTGGTAGGATTCTTTACCAGCTCTCCGCAGACTCGGACACCAGATCTAGTCTGGAAACTAACGAAAAATAACAAGAAATTTTCATGTAAAGGCTATATACTGAAAGTGCCATAGCTGCGAGTTTCTATCGAGTACTGGAGGCATACTTTTTTATGGAATGGGGAGACCTAGCAACCACATGGAATTTTAAGAACAGTCTTAGCTACTTCAGATTTTGAGTTTTGCTAAAAATCGAATCACTCTTTAACAGACATTCTTGAACAGACACGACACCGCGATTCAACTTTCTGTTCGACACTTTAGCTTAAACGGGAAGCCATTTGAAGAAAGTATCTAGGAAAATATTATGGCAAAAACGAAAAAGGAGGCCTAGATAGGTAGGGGCAAATAAGCGATCAGTGAAGTCTTGCTATCTGCTGTCCGATAATTATACTATAGATAGAACAACGGACGAACATCCACCACAGGCCAAGTTTGTAACCACTAAGAATTCAGAGAGTTTGCATGTTCGACAAGAAGACATTTAAAGAGCGCAATGCAATTAATTCAAGTACACGATATTTAAGTCTAATGATCATTGTTACTGACCTAACTATTGGAAATTTTGTTAATGGATAGCTCAGCTGCTCTTAAGCCAATTCTGGGAAAATTGAAAGCGCCAAGATTAGCCAAAGCTGGAGAGTTTTGTTATAGCCCCGATTTAACGACACTCTTCAAGCGCATGCCATTCCTCTTTCTTATTTAGATTACAACCACAGTTTCCTGTGGTGTTTCTACTGCAGTTTACACTGAAAAGAGTCGACTAAGATCCGCGAGATCAAGATTCAAAATATCTGTTTTATTCACACACCGGTGCCACATAATAACAACTTCAAGTCAAGAAATATATCAAACACGAAAGACCGTGTTTAACTACATTTTCAAATACCAAAAAGAGAGGCAAAAACTCTTCGCGCAGCGGAGTATTTTTAACGACCATTGAGGTGTTTGGAAATGTGGTCAAACACTGTCTTGAGTGTTTGATATGTCTTCTCAATCGAAACAAAAACGGAGGAGAAAAGGGAGAAATAAAATCTTAAAAATCTATGGTAACTAAGATCAAATATCCAAAAACCCTCACGGTCTTGATTTCGGTCCTTTGTTTAATCTTCATAAATTAGTAATGAGATTAAGAACAAAAATATGGTGGCGACGGCCGTTGTTTATTTTCACAATATGTGCAGATGAAGGAAGATATTCAATCGTTGTAAATTAAAAGGCAAATAGTTATATTTAATAGCTGGAGGAGAACAAGACGAATATTAAAGAAATATTTATCCCACCAGAGTTATGTTCCATTCACATTGACTTTCTTTATTTACATCAGTTTACAACATCAACAAAAGTCACATTTTGATTAAAGCATTCGTCATTTTAAAAGGAAAACACAGTGGGAACATAATTACTTCAGTTAATTTACATCAGAAAGGCTGAAAACAGCTGTGAGGCCGCAAAATCTCTCTTTAAACTCTAATATTCTATGTATTGAAAAACAACTTCTCGACATTTTACCAGGCACATTCACCTTTATTGACAAATTAAAACGCGGGTATGAGTTAATCCCCTTATGTTCTATCTTCCTGTTTTTTTTGCTCTGACTCTTTATGATCGAGGTCTTAGTAATTTCTGTTAAACTGTAGTTTAGCGCCAATATAAGCACGAATTTTGTTTACGCTTCGAATAGGCTCAGGCTGTTAAGGGAAAGGAGTTCTTTTATATGCCTGGAAATTAGCAAACCACACAGGTGTTAATTTAGTAAGCTCCTGTAGATTAAGCCAAAGGAGATGACAATCTTAATTTCTGAACTGATAATTATCGGAAGAGAACAATATGACTTTCAGAACAACATGTGGCTTGGCAAGTCAAAAGACTTGCGCAAACATCTACGGAAGAAACGACAGCACCGCGGATGAAATATTATACGGGCACGGCTTTCTCCCGCTGTTCTTGAAATTGGTGGTTACAGCTCATCAATTCAACAAACTTGAGTTGATGTCCTCAGAACACCGCTACAGCAACACAAAAGCTGCCTAGTTTTAGCCTTAGCGCACATCGTAACGTAAATTGCCACTGGCTCGCCGCTTTCGAGCATGAACTCTCACGAAACAACAACAATTTCACACCGTGTGTAAGTTCAGTTTGGCTTTGGCATAATATATAATATTAACTGAGAACTATCCAACAAATGAGCGGAGTTTAAAAGCTAAGTTTACAGTGTGCGCTCTAAGTTTTGTATCTTTTTGACTGTCGACAAGACTCGCTGCGAAAACCATGTAAAAGTTGCAGGCATTTTGTAGTTTTGTTAAGGTGTACCGCTGACCAGCAAAATACTGTATCGCGCCCCAAAAACGTATTTCCGCGGTGTCCTTCCTCAGAAGATTAATTATTAAATTTTACAATGATCGAAAAACAGCTCTGAAGAATTAAAATCACTTCACTGTTCCATGTCTCTGAAAAAACCTGGCACAATGCACTTTAACTATCACCAGCACACTACGTTCTTTAAGATATCCTTTATTCTTTGACGAACCTGTTGATTCTTCCAAAAAAGGATTACAGGGTTCGAAGACGAATTGAGAAAAGCAAATGTTTCTGCCCAACTATAGTAGTTATAAGTTTTCAAGTTATATCCCATCGTCTGATGGTAAAATGTCACAAACAGCACAGGAGAGTTCAATATTAAGTAAACCCCCACTATAAGCGAGATGCGCAATGCAACTTTAACTTCTCTTTGCTTCCGTACATTTTCGATAGTTTCTGCGTCTCCGTGGACCTGTTGACGACTTCGTCGCACAATGATCAACACAGCCACTTGAGTTATTCCCGTAACAAGAAGGCAAACTAACCAAACTACGTGATGGGTACCTCTTGCCACGTGGTTAATTTTAGCCCATTGCAAGGCGGCCAGCAAAACGTTCACGATCCATATGCCTAGCATGTACTTCAGAACACGACTGTAAGAGAAAAGATTGTTGTATCTAACACGCACTCGAACAGCTACAAATCTTTCGTAGCTCACAGCAGTTAAAGTCATGAAAGACACTCCAAAGCAAACGTAGAAGGCAGCGCAATAGATGATTCTCACAAAACAAGGAACTGAACGATGCTGGTTTTCCATGAGTCTGTAGGTTATATAACCTGGCTGGGCGGTGAGGCCGACAAATACATCAGATAGCGCCAAGCAAGCTATCAGTAGATTCGAAGGCGTCCGTAGACGAGATGTGCCAAATATGGTAGTGACAACCAAAGCGTTGACTATGACGGCAATTGGGGCAGTCACGATGTTGATAATGGCTGTTATCAGGTTTGTAGTGAATCGTTGTGAAACTTGATCGAAGATTGGATCAGGAAGATGAAAACAAGATCCGGGAGGAATGTGTACAGAGATGTTGCTGTCCATTACCTTCTGTGAAGAAAGTGTCTCTAACAAAGCCTTATGTTCTATCTTCCTGCTTTTTTTGCTCTGACTCTTTACGATCGAGGTCTTAGTAATTTCTGTTAAACTGTAGTTTAGTGCCAATATAAGCACGAATTTTGTTTAGGCTTCGAATAGGCTGTTAAGGGAAAGGAGTTCTTTTATATGCCTGGAAATCAGCAAAACACACAGGTGTTAATTTAGTAAGCTCCTGTAGATTAAGCCAAAGGAGATGACAATCTTAATTTCTGAACTGATAATCATCGGAAGAGAACAATATGACTTTCAGAACAACATGTGGCTTGGCACGTCAAAAGACTTGCGCAAACATCTACGGAAGAAACGACAGCACCGCGGATGAAATATTGTACGGGCACGGCTTTCTCCCGCTGTTCTTGAAATTGGTGGTCACAGCACCTTTGTTAATGAGAAGAAGTCTAAAGAATTGTTCAAATCGAAGAAGTCCTATGGGTGTGTAGATTCAAGTAAAGAAGTAAAACATCATAATAATAATAATATCAATAAAAAATAGGCCATGAGTAGTTATAAAAAGTGAAAATTCACAAAGTTGCCATGGCAATATTTGTGAAATCCTTCACTCTTTTTTTCCTGAGTTAAATACGGCAATTGGATTACATACCTATATTTTCCAAACTTTTATTCTGTTCAGGTTGAAATAAGTCGCCTAATATACAAAACAAGCTAACAAACAAAAAACATATGGCTCGAGCCTCATGAATTCATATTCACAGTCACTCACGATGGTTCTAAATGTTTTGCTAACAATAAAATTACCTTGGCATATAACATCAAGATATTTTATAGCATTTTGGTTTTTTAGCTTCTCGCATGATGATCTAGGAGGGTACTTATTGTCACGGACTACTTTTAGGACAGCAATTTTGGACGCTCTGACACATCCCGCAATTAAATTTCGTGTGTTCTTTTCTATGGATCTTACATTTAGCGACAAAAAATTCCTTCCAGAATCGCGATAACTGCCTGACGGATTTGTCGGCTCTTCCAAACGCAGATCAAAGGATTCGTACACGAGTTGAGAAAAGCAAGAGTTTCTGTTCAACTGTAGTGGTTATAAGTCTTGATATCCTGCCTTAGAATCTGGTGATAAATTGTGACAAACAAAACGGGCATGTTTAACATCAAGTAGACCCCAACAATAAACGCGATGGTTCTTGTTAGCTTTGTTTCTCTTCGCCTACGGATCTGTTCGCGTAGCTGTACGTGGTGGGGCTGTATTCGGCGACGATTCCAAAGCAGAGTCAAAACGATTCCAATGTTTGCCGTACCAGCGACAAGAAGGCAGATAAACCACGCGATCAGATGCATGCCTCTTGATACTCGGTTTATTCCCGCCCATTGTAGACTTGTTAATATGATATTCACAATCCAGATCGCCGCCATGTACTTTAAGACTCTTTTTGATGAGAATACATCATTGTACCTTGCTTGAAGCCGGACTGCTACGAATCGTTCATAGCTGACGGCTGCGAGTGTCATAAAGGACACTCCACAACAAAGATAGAACGCATTAGCATACACAACCCTCACAAAGCAGGGAACTGAACGAAGCTGGTTTTCCATGAGTCTGTAAGTGATATAACCGGGTTGAACTGCAAGACCGACCAATACGTCGGATAGCGCCAGACATGCGATCAGAAGATTTGACGGTGTTCGCAGACGGGACACGATGGCATAAACAATCAAAACGTTGAAAACAGCGGCAAAAGGGGCGCCCGTTATATTTATGATAGCTGTGGCAAGATTCATCGTGTATCGCTCAGAGACTTTGTCGAACGATGGATCGGGAAGATGGTAACAAGATGGCCCACTTGCCAGGGAATCCGTCGAAGCGTTGTCCGCCATAACCGCTAAGACATGTGCATCGACCTTGAGCTTCAATGCTTAGGAAAGTGTGCTTCGAGGATATCTAAGAACGTGTTTCATATGTTTTCCAAAGCGAAATTTAATTTATATTAACAAAGTAAAAAAAGACAATGCTATGTTTTTTATTACACTACTGGGTAAACACGCTGTGCAAGATAACGCAGGCTTTCTCACAGATTCATCAAAGCTTCATACTGTTTCATTGACAACTAATACATTTATTCATTATCATCCATTTCTAGCTAGACAAATTGGAAACAGTTCAAACAGTCGGTCGGTGATCTAAAGCTGGCCTAGGAGTTTCCTTAATTAATTTAAGTTCAAAGGTTACCCAGTTAGGGTTTAATTTCTTTTTTACTAAGAAACGGTCCAAGGAAACAAGACAATATAAGAATAAGTCCGGAGGTGTTACTACTGGAAAAATTGGGTGGGGGTGTGCGACCTGCTTCCCAAAAACCCCTCCCCTACTTATGACCAAAATCTGAGATTTTCACTACTCTTTTTATGACCTGACCAAAAATTCGATACCCTAATTAAGACCTGACCCTTAAATCAATACCCTGGTTCAGACTAATGTTAAAGGCAATGTTTATATGCTTTTATTAGGTGGGATAGCTTCTTATAAATAAAACACAATCAATTAAGACTAGAGTGCAAAAACCATACCCTAATTGAGACCGAAATGGCCAAAATCGATACCGTATTTCTGACCAAAACGGCTAACAAACCATACCCTTTGGGCCCGCACACACCTACATAAGGGAATAACTCCCACCAGCTATCTCCCCGGAAAAAAAATAAGTTTCCTGTAACAGCCCATGAATTGGATAGAGACAAAGAAATGTCAGCAACGTAAACAAAAGGCGGCTGAAAAAAAAAAAAATTTCATGTATGTCTCAGTAAATATATGAGCGAAGTCTCACGCTAGTTAAATAAACACAAAATTTGAGTATGGCATATGCCGCCATTCTTTTTAACGTTACCAAGGATCCAAATTTACTGACCTCTCAACGATCTGCAAAAGTAGCCAGATGACCAAAATTTATTCCAAAAGTGGAATAAATTACTAGCACTTTTTCCTTGTTTAACTATTACGGTATCCTCGTGAATAACTGTCGACATTTTTAAGGCGGAAAGCTTTTGCTCCTTAATCAGAAAAAGACAGTAAAGGGTGCACGCCTCGCCAAATGGATGACAACATCTCTATCAATGGCTCTTACTGTTTCCATCTTCCTGATCCAAGCTTCCATCAAGCTTCCCAACGTTACACCATGAACCTGGTAACCGCCATCGTCAACATAATTACAGCCCCACTCGCCGTCGCAGTTAACCTTTTGGTTGTCATCGCCATCTTTAGCACGTCCCGTCTTCGGACGCCTTCGAATCTGTTAATAGCTTGCTTGGCGCTGTCTGATGTTTTTGTCGGCCTCACGGCTCAAACAAGTTATATAACTTACAGACTCATGGAAAACCAGCGTCGTTCAGTTCCTTGTTTTGTGATGGTCGTCTATGGCGCTTCCTTCTACGTTTGCTTTGGAGTGTCTTTCATGACTTTAGCCGCGGTAAGCTACGAGAGATTCGTAGCTGTTCGACTACATGTTAGATACAACACTCTTTTCTCTTACAGTCGTGTCTTGAAGTATATGCTGGGCATATGGACGATAAACATTTTGTTGGCCGCATTACAATGGGCTAAAATTAACCGAGCAGCGAGAGGTACCCACCTCGTTGTCTGGCTTATTTGTCTCCTTGTATCTGGAGCGACTCAGTTCGGCGTTGTAGTCATAGTACGAAGGAATCGTCGACAGCTTCAGGTGCAACTCCAAGCCGCTGCAAATCTTCAGAGGCAAAGGGAAGTCAAGCTTGCTAAAAGCATCGCTTTCATCGTTGCATTTTATTTAATTTTGAACTTTCCGGTACTTTTTGTAACTTTCTATCATCAGATATTATGTCGTGACTTAAAAACTTACAACCATTACAGCTGGACAGAGACTTTCGCTTTTCTTAATTCACTCTCAAACCCCGTCATCTGTTTGTTGAAAAACAGACAGATTCGTCAAAAAGTCAAAGATCTCTTGAAGAAATAGGAAATTAGAAAAAAAAAAAATTATATGCTTACGTTTTGTAACTAACTGTTTAGTTTAGTCCAACTCATTCAGTAATTTCGGACACGAGCTTTGACGAAATTGGATTATAATATAAACTTGTAGATCTGTGGATGACGGAAATATTAAACCGAAAACATTCAAATTGTAGTTCTCTGTAGTTCCTTCCTATGGTATTGTTCATAACCCAATAGTAATTTAATTTTTTTTTGTCTATTTACAAGTATCATTAAAATAAGACATTTAGCTATAAAAAATTTGCGAAAAAACTTTTCTTAAAAACATTTAAGAAATTTTTTAAACGGTTAAAAAATACACAACGTTTTGACGTTCTCGAACGTCATTATCAAGTAAAAAAAAAAACAGTATGAATATTCTATAAATACAAGAAAAACAATAGTTCATTAAAAAGAAAGTTAACAAAAATATGCTCCAAGCTAAACAAAGAGTCTAGCACTGATGGAGTGACTCTGAGTGTTAAGGCTAGGCCTCCGTTCTTTGATGAATGACATTTAAGCGTTAAAATTAAATATTGCATAGATCGCAGCTACGGCATCTATCATCCAGTAGAGTTTCCAGGTTCATCTTAGGTATGTTCGTTTTGCCTTTTGCCATTAATTTTAAATTACAAAATAGAACTTTGTAAACTTTCTTGAATGCAGTGTTAAAACGCTAAAAACCGAATTTTAGACAATACGCTCATAGAATACATGTTTCCATGTCTTCAGTAAGCGCTCGGCGGCAGCTATCTTCTTCTACCTGTAGCACTTTTTTGTGTATATTTTTTTTGTCTGGTGACTTTTTTTCGGAAAAGAGGACAACTTCGCATACCCAATAAAATTCAAACTATTCTTTGAGCACTGTTTCGCTTGCTACCTAGTAAATACGAAACCGAAGCTGCCCGTTTATTTAGCAATAAATAAGGGGGCTTCAACCGGCTCATATTAAAATTCAAAGACAATTATGTAAATACAAAGGTCAGGTGTTAATTTGCTAGATTTTAGTCAAGTTGCTTTCGACAGGAGGCAGATCCTTGTCAGATAGTGTTTGCCGAGCTAACGTGTTCACGAAAATAGCTTCCTTTTCATGTTTCTTAGAGATATTTTAACTTACCTTTTTAATATATAAGCTCTATAATTTTTTCGCGTTAAAACCATTTTCATTCATTTTTCATTGTTTTCCTTTATCTTTCAACATTTTTATTGTTAACTGCCATGGACAACCAATGAATTGGGTGCTATGAAAATGTTGTTTTTTTTTATCAATATTTATTTAGCAGTTATGTTTTAGTTTTCTATTAGCAGTTAACTCTATATTTTTAGTCCAAGGTAAAAAAAGCGCGTTATGTATTTACTCCTTGTTGGGTCCAGTAAGGCCATTTCCGACAGTCATTTTTTACTTGTCGCATTCACTCACGATCAGCCTTGTTATGTAAGAAGAAATACAACAGGGAACGTTTTTTTTTTTCCCGTTCAAAAATTTCGGTTGGCTCGCAAAACAGTTTTGCACAGTACCGCCATAGTTAACAGAGGGGAATGGTTATGAAACCCGACAAAGTTCTTCGTTGTATGTTTTTGTTCGCTTTTTTGGCCTTGACTGTGCACAAAACACAATAGTTGTTTACTCCGTACTAAGGAACTAACCAATAGAAACGTTTTGGTTACGTAATTCATGCATAGTGTATGAGCGCAAAACAAATGATTGTACACGGTCGTGGACCTTCCAGCATAAATCTTGGCATCTTTGTTTGCTCCTTTGATGTTTGCCAGGCTTCATAACCAGTGCCATATATTAACTATGGTTCCACCACAACAGCTTACTTGTAATTTTTAACCTACAAAAAATTGAAAACATAACAGCTTCACTGAACCAAATATCCTTATGCTCCATGTCGTCAAAATTCTAGGCATATTTTACCTACAGCTTCAGTTAATTTTAAATTCTTGGGCCTTCAGTTTAAACGTACAAGAATTTTATTAATTCACCTTTAAAAACTTATCACAACACGAAAGAAAATAAACAATAGACGCCATACGCTTTCACCTTCACCAGTTGGCCACTTTCTTTAAAAGATCTATTACTCTTTGGCGAACTTGCCGATTCTTCCGACAAAGGATGAAATGGTTGAAAATGATTTAGTCAACAGTCAACTGTGCGGGGGAGGGGGGGGGGGAGGGGGGGGGGAACAAAGGAAAAGACAACAAACAGGAAAGAAGAGGAAATAGGACCTAAGGATTCAACGTTCAGTGTTGTTTTTTCTACTGGCCATGGTAGTGGCTTTTAAAACCTGGGCGCAAAAGATTTTTTGGAATAAAACGTACGGTGTTTCGGAACATTTCTCGGTAAGAGGTTGTTTTCCAGATCATTTTGAAACATCAAAATCTTCTGTAATCGTAAGGCTGCATGACTTGCTGGGTTAAAAGGTTTCTTACACCTGCTCTTAATGAGAAATGAGCTCTAACTAAGTTCTAAGGGTGTGGAAAGTAATATCCTTAACATTTCCTAGCCTCTATTTACTTAATTAGGCTGTTAAAATACTGTTGGCCACAAGTATGTTTGGATTACTAAGCACCAAGCCCCATGACTGCTTAAATTTCATTTTCAATTTGACAGGAGAGAGTCGACCGAAAAATCAACTTGCATCAACTGGAAACGAAAATTGATTTAATAACCTTGGAATTGGACTTCAAAGAGAGTAAAATGCAAATGTCAATGCCTCCATTTACGTTTATTTCCTATCCAAATTTTCCGGTTGGTTATCAAAACAGTTTTGCACAGTTCTACAACAACAGCTTACTTATAATTTCTTTAACTTACAAAAAAAAAAAAAAAAAAAAAAAAATGAAGAACATAACTGCTTCACTGAAGTAAATACCTTTGTATTTCATGTCTAAAAAATCTAGGCACATTGTAACTACAGCTTCGGTTAATTTACAATTCTTGCGCCCCCAGTTTAAACAAGTATAAGTACAGGTAATTCACCTTTAAGAACTTTGCACAGCACACCTTCATCGCCACTGGAAGTTTACATTAGTTATCTCCTATATTTCTCAAATGTTCTATGAATGTCTTTTATCTTAATTTTGAAAAGAAAAAGGAAATAAACAATTCTAGAGGCGCCATGCGCTTACATCTTCACCAGTTCGCTACTTTCTCTAAAATATCTATTACTCTTTGGCGAACTTGCCGATTCTTCCGACAAAGGCTGAAATGGTTGAACATGAATTAAGAAAAGCTTAAGCGACTGTTCAGCTGGATAGTGGTTGAAAATGCAAAGCACGAGCAAATTATTGTTGTAATTACTTATTCTTCACGAAATCTTTGACTTTTTGGCGAATCTGTCTGTTTTTCAACAAACAGATGACGGGGTTTGAGAGTGAATTAAGAAAAGCCAAAGTCTCTGTCCAGCTGTAGTGGTGTAGGTTTGCAAATCAAGTCTCAGGATCTGATGATAAATTGTCACAAACAGCACCGGAAAGTTCGAAATCAAATATACTCCAACGATTACAGAGAGACTCTTTGCAAACTTAACTTCTCTTTGTCTCTGTTGATTTTCAGCGGCTGGAAGTTGCGCTTGAAGCTGGCGACGATTCCGTCGGACAATCACTAAAATGCCAATTTGAGTTGCTCCACAGACAAGAAGAAGAATAAGCCAAAGAATGAGATGGGTACCTCTCGCTGCTTGGTTGATTCTAGCCCATTGCAGCGCGTTAAGCAAAATGTTCAGAGTCCATATGCCCAGCATATACTTCACAACACGCCTCGAAGAGTAGAACGTATTGTATCTAACACGTAATCGAACCGCCACGAATCTTTCGGAGCTTAAAGCACACAACGTCATGAAAGACACTCCAAAGCAAACGTAGAAGGCAGCGCAATAGACGATTCTCACAAAACAAGGAACTGAACGACGCTGGTTTTCCATAAGTCTGTAGGTTATATAACCTGGTTGAGCCGTAAGGCCGACAAAAACATCAGACAGCGCCAAACACGCTATAAAAAGATTCAAAGGAGTTCGTAGACGATTGTAACTGAAGATGGCGGTGACAACCAAAGCGTTGACTATAACAGCGAATGGGGCTGTCACGATGTTGATGATGGCGGTTACCAGGTTCATGGTGTAACGCTGGGTGGATTGATGGAAGGTTGGATCGGGAAGATGGTAACAGAGAGGAACTTCGGCAGAGATGTTGGTGTCCATTTCGAGCTTTGAATAAAACGTCTCAGCCCTTCTCCAGTGAATGCAATTATTCCTGATAATAATAAACCTATTTTTCTAACATTATACTTTGTACTATTTTGTGTTTCTTGGCGGTCAAAGCCTACGTAATTTCGTTTACGCCGATGTTCAGTCCTACCAGTTCTATTATTTGTTGTACTGAATCTTTTAAAAGAAAGACGCTTGTCTATATGATGCCTGTTAAACCAGAATAGACAGGTGTCAACTTTTAAAAGCTTTGAGTAATGAGCGTTTTGCAGTTTCAAATTGTCTTAAGTCTACAAGCGTATCTTTCCCGATCAGACTGACGTCTGCAATATGGTATGCGCAAAGACGCAACAGTCAACTGCGGGGGAAAAAGAGACACGAAATGACAAACAAGACAGAAGAGGAAGGAAGACCTAAAGATTCAACACTCAATAGTGTTTTTTCTAGTGGTAGTAGCCTTTAAAA
Source organism: Orbicella franksi (assembly GCF_964199315.1). NCBI lineage: Eukaryota > Metazoa > Cnidaria > Anthozoa > Scleractinia > Merulinidae > Orbicella > Orbicella franksi. The sequence goes on along the minus strand of NC_138158.1, from coordinate 9,792,459 downwards.
CCTAGGCGCAAAAGATTTTTTTGTTTGTTTTGGAACATTTCTAGGTAAAGAGGTTGTTTTCAGATCATTTTGAAACAGCACAATCTTCTGAAATCGTAAAGCTGGCTTGCTGCGATAAAAGGTTTCTTACACCTGCTCTTAGAATAAAGTCTTCAATAATATCCTTAAAATTTTCCAGTCTCTATTTATTTAATTAGGTAAATTAAACAGAGCTGTGAAAATACTATTCATATAGGGCAGTACATCCCGTCCTTGGGATGTTTCGGTGCTCTTAAATTGCCATATGGCAGTGGTGATGTTCTTTCAAAGTTTTGCTTAAGAAAATAAAAATCGATCGCCAGCGTTTGATAACCCTAGAACACAAATGAATTTGCAGGAAAGAGACAAAAAACAAAAACAAACGTCGCAATGAATTTACGCGCCTCTTACAACTGCACACGGAACACAGTAGTGACAAGCGCTCACAGTACGGGTTATGGCTTCTTATTTTTATATTTTGCAAAAATTCGGGATTAAAGTTCGGTCAACGCGACCGAAACAACACCGGAATCTTTGTTGTTTTTCTTCGAATTCGAATATTGTTATTAAAAGGGTTGACTGGAAAACAGTTCTTTTTATGGCTATTGATCACTGCAGTAAACAATATTTTAGGCAAACCTCTATCATGCTACTAGGCCCTAGCTTGAAGGTCTGCCTGCAAGCGAAAACAACATCTCTACTCACACCTGTTTCTTGAGGATAATTATTTTGGTCGTAGTTGACATAAAAGATCCTGGAGTGAAGCGGGGCAATTGAGTTGAATCCCCAAATTCTCTGTTTCGACTCTGTTATAATAACGAGGGTGACGCATGAGAGTTAATACTGAATGTAAAGAGCGCCTTTTGCGCAGTTGATAGCTTAGACTGCGTTCATTTAACGTTTAATAAAAACCATTGCCTTACAGTCATAAATGGTTTTCAAATAGCTTATATATGTCAGCTGATATGGTGACGTTTGTTGGAAGATAGAAACAATAGAGGACTTTCAAATAGGTTTTCCTTTTAACGCTGTTTTGGTAGAATAACAAAATTTTCAAGCCAATTTGACGGGGATTGAGAACTCCTCCGTTTTTCGTTCGGTTACATTTTGGGTTTCTGTTTTTTCATACATCTTCAGAACTCATAGACTAATTTTTTAGTCGGAGGTCTTATTAACCTAGACCGTTTTATTTACACAAGTTCCCTTGTGTAAATAAAACGGTCACAGGAGTCGATTGTGTGCTATTTGTTTGCTTTTTTATCTAGGAAAGGCTGATATTTAATTTACAGTTTTTATTCATTCAAACACATGTATTTAAAACAACAATGCAGGGACGAAAATATTAAAGAGTAGTGCCTTTGAAGTGACACAGGTCGTGTAGAACATTAGGTGTATCCTGAAATGTGTTACCGTCCGCATGGTACGAACTGTGTCACAAAATATTCATCAGCGGTTCATTGCATAAACGTTCATGCTTCTGAAAGCTATGCGCTTCTGAAAGCTAGAAGCTTATTTGCTTCTAGGCCTTGGTAGGATTCTTTACCAGCTCTCGGCAGACTCGGACACCAGATCTAGTCTGGAAACTAACGAAAAATAACAAGAAATTTTCATGTAAAGGCGATATATACTGAAAGTGCCATAGCTGCCAGTTTCTATCGAGGACTGGAGGCATACTTTTTTATGGAATGGGGAGGCCTAGCAACCACATGGAATTTTAAGAACAGTCTTAGCTACTTCAGATTTTGAGTTTTGCTAAAAATCGAATCACTCTTTAACAGACATTCCTGAACAGACACGACACCGCGATTCAACTTTCTGTTCGACACTTAGGCTTAAACGGGAAGCCATTTGAAGAAAGTATCTAGGAAAATATTATGGCAAAAACGAAAAAGGAGGCCTAGATAGGTAGGGGAAAATAAGTGATCAGTGAAGTCTTGCTATCTGCTGTTCGATAATTGTACTATAGACAGAACAACGGACGAACATCCACCATAGGCCAAGTTTGTAACCACTAAGAATTCAGAGAGGTTGCATGTTCGACAAGAAGACATTTAAAGAGCGCAATGCAATTAATTCAAGTACACGATATTTAAGTCTAATGATCATTGTTACTGACCTAACTATTGGAAATTTTGTTAATGGATAGCTCAGCTGCTCTTAAGCCAATTCTGGGAAAATTGAAAGTACCAAGATTAGCCAAAGCTGTAGAGTTTTGTTATAGCCCCGATTTAACGACACTCTTCAAGCGCATGCCATTCCTCTTTCTTATTTAGATTACAACCACTGTTTCCTGTGATGTTTCTACTGCAGTTTACACTGAAAAGAGTCGACTAAGATCCGCGAGATCAAGATTCAAAATATCTGTTTTATTCACACACCGGTGCCACATGATAACAACTTCAAGTTAAGAAATATGTCAAACACGAAAGACCGTGTTTAACTACATTTTCAAATACCAAAAGAGAGGCAAAAATTCGTCGCGCAGCGGAGTATTTTTAACGACCATAGAGGTGTTTGGAAATGTGGTCAAACACTGTCTTGAGTGTTTGATATGTCTTCTCAATCGAAACGAAAACGGAGGAGAAAAGGGAGAAATAAAATCTTAAGAATCTATGGTAACTAAGATCAAATATCCAAAAACCCTCACGGTCTTGATTTCGATCCTTTGTTTAATCTTCATAAATTAGTAATGAGATTAAGAACAAAAATATGGTGGCGACGGCCGTTGTTTATTTTAACAATATGTGCCGACGAAGGAAAATATTCAATCGTTGTAAATTAAAAGGCGAATAGTTATATTTAACAGCTGGAGGAGAACAAGACGAATGTTAAAGAAATATTTATCCCACCAGAGTTATGTTCCATTCACATTGACTTTCTTTATTTACATCAGTTACAACATCAACAAAAGTCACATTTTGATTAAAACATTCGTCAGTTTAAAAGGAAAACACAGTGAGAACATAATTACTTCAGTTAATTTACGTCAGAAGGGCTGAAAACAGATGTGAGGCCGAAAAATCTCTCTTTAAACTCTAATATTCCATGTATTGAAAAACAACTTCTGGACATTTTACCAGGCACATTCACCTTTATTGACAAATTAAAACGCGGGTATGAGTTAATCCCCTTATGTTCTATCTTCCTGTTTTTTTTGCTCTGACTCTTTATGATCGAGGTCTTAGTAATTTCTGTTAAACTGTAGTTTAGTGCCAATATAAGCACGAATTTTGTTTAGGCTTCGAATAGGCTGTTAAGGGAAAGGAGTTCTTTTATATGCCTGGAAATCAGCAAAACACACAGGTGTTAATTTAGTAAGCTCCTGTAGATTAAGCCAAAGGAGATGACAATCTTAATTTCTGAGCTGATAATCATCGGAAGAGAACAATATGACTTTCAGAACAACATGTGGCTTGGCAAGTCAAAAGACTTGCGCAAACATCTACGGAAGAAACGACAGCACCGCGGATGAAATATTGTACGGGCACGGCTTTCTCCCGTTGTTCTTGAAATTGGTGGTCACAGCTCATCAATTCAACAAACTTGAGAAGTTGATGTCCTCAGAACACCGCTACAGCAACACAAAAGCTGCCTAGTTTTAGCCTTAGCGCACATCGTAACGTAAATTGCCACTGGCTCGCCGCTTTCGAGCATGAACTCTCACGAAACAACAACAATTTCACATCGTGTGCAAGTTCAGTTTGGCTTTGGCATAATATATAATATTAACTGAGAACTATCCAACAAATGAGCGGAGTTTAAAAGCTAAGTTTACGGTGTGCGCTCTAAGTTTTGTATCTTTTTCACTGTCGATAAGACTCGCTGCGAAAACCATGTAAAAGTTGCAGGCATTTTGTAGTTTTGTTAAGGTGTACCGCTGACCAGCAAAATACTGTATCGCGCCCCAAAAACGTATTTCCGCGGTGTCCTTCCTCAGAAGATTAATTATTAAATTTTACAATGATCGAAAAACAGCTCTGAAGAATTAAAATCACTTCACTGTTCCATGTCTCTGAAAAAACCTGGCACAATGCACTTTAACTATCACCAGCACACTACGTTCTTTAAGATATCCTTTATTCTTTGACGAACCTGTTGATTCTTCCAAAAAAGGATTACAGGGTTCGAAGACGAATTGAGAAAAGCAAATGTTTCTGCCCAACTATAGTAGTTATAAGTTTTCAAGTTATATCCCATCGTCTGATGGTAAAATGTCACAAACAGCACAGGAGAGTTCAATATTAAGTAAACCCCCACTATAAGCGAGATGCGCAATGCAACTTTAACTTCTCTTTGCTTCCGTACATTTTCGACAGTTTCTGCGTCTCCGTGGACCTGTTGACGACTTCGTCGCACAATGATCAACACAGCCACTTGAGTTATTCCCGTAACAAGAAGGCAAACTAACCAAACTACGTGATGGGTACCTCTTGCCACGTGGTTAATTTTAGCCCATTGCAAGGCGGCCAGCAAAACGTTCACGATCCATATGCCTAGCATGTACTTCAGAACACGACTGTAAGAGAAAAGATTGTTGTATCTAACACGCACTCGAACAGCTACAAATCTTTCGTAGCTCACAGCAGTTAAAGTCATGAAAGACACTCCAAAGCAAACGTAGAAGGCAGCGCAATAGATGATTCTCACAAAACAAGGAACTGAACGATGCTGGTTTTCCATGAGTCTGTAGGTTATATAAGCTGGCTGAGCGGTGAGGCCGACAAATACACCAGATAGCGCCAAGCAAGCTATCAGTAGATTCGAAGGCGTCCGTAGACGAGATGTGCCAAATATGGCAGTGACAACCAAAGCGTTGACTATGACGGCAATTGGGGCAGTCACGATGTTGATAATGGCTGTTATCAGGTTTGTAGTGAATCGTTGTGAAACTTGATCGAAGATTGGATCAGGAAGATGAAAACAAGATCCGGGAGGAATGTGTACAGAGATGTTGCTGTCCATTACCTTCTGTGAAGAAAGTGTCTCTACCAAAGCCTTATGTTCTATCTTCCTGTTTTTTTTTGCTCTAACTCTTTATGATCGAGATCTTAGTAATTTCTGTTAAACTGTAGTTTAGTGCCAATATAAGTACGAATTTTGTTTAGGCTTCGAATAGGCTGTTAAGGGAAAGGAGTTCTTTTATATGCCTGGAAATTAGCAAAACACACAGGTGTTAATTTAGTAAGCTCCTGTAGATTAAGCAAAGGAGATGACAATCTTAATTTCTGAGCTGATAATCATCGGAAGAGAACAATATGACTTTCAGAACAACATGTGGCTTGGCAAGTCAAAAGACTTGCGCAAACATCTACGGAAGAAACGACAGCACCGCGGATGAAATATTATACGGGCACGGCTTTCTCCCGCTGTTCTTGAAATTGGTGGTCACAGCTCCTTTGTTAATGAGAAGAAGTCTAAAGAATTGTTCAAATCGAAGAAGTCCTATGGGTGTGTAGATTCAAGTAAAGAAGTAAAACAAAATAATAATAATAATAATAATAATATCAATAACAAATAGGCCATGAGTAGTTATAAAAAGTGAAAATTCACAAAGTTGCCATGGCAATATTTGTGAAATCCTTCACTCTTTTTTTCCTGAGTTAAATACGGCAATTGGATTGCATACCTATATTTTCCAAACTTTTATTCTGTTCAGGTTGAAATAAGTCGCCTAATATACAAAACAAACTAACAAACAAAAAACATATGGCTCGAGCCTCATGAATTCATATTCACAGTCACTCACGATGGTTCTAAATGTTTTGTTAACAATAAAATTACCTTGGTATGTAATATCAAGATATTTTATAGCATTATGGTTTTTTCGCTTCTCGCATGATGATCTAGGAGGGTACTTATTGTCACGGACTACTTTTAGTACAGCAATTTTGGACGCTCTGACATATCCTGCAATTAAATTTCGTGTGTTCTTTTCTATGGATCTTATATTTAGCGACAAACAATTCCTTCCAGAATCGCGATAACTGCCTGACGGATTTGTCGGCTCTTCCAAACGCAGATCAAAGGATTCGTGCACGAGTTGAGAAAAGCAAGAGTTTCTGTCCAACTGTAGTGGTTGTAAGTCTTGATATCCTGCCTTAGAATCTGGTGATAAATTGTGACAAACAAAACGGGCATGTTCAACATCAAGTAGACCCCAACAATAAACGCGATGGTTCTTGTTAGCTTTGCTTCTCTTCGCCTACGGATCTGTTCGCGTAGCTGTACGTGGTGGGGCTGTATTCGGCGACGATTCCTAAGCAGAGTCAAAACGATTCCAATGTTTGCCGCACCAGCGACAAGAAGGCAGATAAACCACGCGATCAGATGCATGCCTCTTGATACTCGGTTTATTCCCGCCCATTGTAGACTTGTTAATATGATATTCACAATCCAGATCGCCGCCATGTACTTTAAGACTCTTTTTGATGAGAATACATCATTGTACCTTGCTTGAAGCCGGACTATTACGAATCGTTCATAGCTGACGGCTGCGAGTGTCATAAAGGACACTCCACAACAAAGATAGAACGCATTAGCATACACAACCCTCACAAAGCAGGGAACTGAACGAAGCTGGTTTTCCATGAGTCTGTAAGTGATATAACCGGGTTGAACTGCAAGACCGACCAATACGTCGGATAGCGCCAGACATGCGATCAGAAGATTTGACGGTGTTCGCAGACGGGACACGATGGCATAAAAAATCAAAACGTTGAAAACAACGGCAAAAGGAGCGTCCGTTATATTTATGATGGCTGTGACAAGATTCATTGTGTATCGCTCAGAGACTTTGTCGAACGATGGATCGGGAAGATGGTAACAAGATGGCCCACTTGCCAGGGAATCCGTCGAAGCGCTAAGATATGTGCATCGACCTTGAGCTTCAATGCTTAGGAAAGGGTGCTTCGAGGATATCTAAGAACGTGTTTCATATGTTTTCCAATAAGAAATTTAATTTATATTAACAAAGTAAAAAAAGACAATGCTATGTTTGTTATTACACTATACTGGGTAAACACGCTGTGCAAGAGACAACTAATACATTCATTCATTATGACCATTTCTTGCTAGACAAATTGGAAACAGTTCAAACAGTCGGTCGGTGATCTAAAGCTGGCCTAGGAGTTTCCTTGATTAATTGAAGTTCAAAAGGTTACCCAGTTAGGGTTTAATTTCTTTTTTAGTAAGAAACGGTCCAAGGAAACAAGACAATATAAGAATAAGTCCGGGGGGTGTTACTACTGGAAAAACTGGGTGGTGGTGTGCGACCTGCTTCCCAAAACCCCTCCCCTATTTATGACCAAAATCTGAGATTTTCACTATTCTTTTTATGACCTGACCAAAAATTCGACACCCTAATTAAGACCTGACCCTTGAATCAATACCCTGGTTCAGACTAATGTTAAAGGCAATGTTTATATGCTTTTATTAGGTGGGATAGCTTCTTATAAATAAAACACAATCAATTAAGACTAGAGTGGAAAAACCATACCCTAATTGAGACCGAAACGGCCAAAATCGATACCCTATTTCTGACCAAAACGGCTAACAAACCATACCCTTTGGGCCCGCACACACCTATATAAGGGAATAACTCCCACCAGCTATCTCCCCGGAAAAAAAATAAGTTTCCTGTGACAGCCCATGAATTGGATAGAGACAAAGAAATGTCAGCAACGTAAACAAAAGGCAGCTGAAAAAAAAAAAATTTCATAGCCAATTTATATCTATAAACAATTTACACGAACTTTTCATTTTCTTGATTAGTTAGTTTAGATATTTAGATAGGGGATCCTTTTATCGCTTAGAAATCTTACAAAAGGAACAATAATCGCTTGCTTCAATGGAAGCTGCGCCGAATCTTAAAGTAAAACTAACTGTTAATTAAAAAATGTTCTTCATGGAGACCAGGATTTAGTCAATCATAGGCACGCAGGTTTGAAATCGAAAAGAATATATCAGCAACGAGTATTCACTTTGGCTTTTTTTCCGCTGAAATGTGTTGGTTTACAAAAATTCGGGAAGCTATTTGCAAGCAGCGAAAATCGAAAATTGATTGTCATTGCAACCATTGAGGAAAACGATCATATCCAACATCTCTTTTTAGGCACACGTAGCTGAAAAAGAAAAAAAAAAAACAACTACAAAAAAAAAAAGCGTTTTCATATATTCTTACGTTATCAAGCGGCAGAATACCTAATTTTTCAGTACGTGTCTTCACAGGAACTTAGTTTCACCAACATAGAAGAGGCGAATTTCAAGTGATTTAAAATTCATGGTTTGACGAAAAGATATCACCTTAAAAGGAACTAATGCCCTATTTTGCCATGATGTTAAACAGAACCACAACAAGAAAAAATAGCAAACAGTTGATACGTTCAAATTACAAAGTTATACATTTACGATAGAGCAGTTTTCAATCAAGTGTCGTAAACCAAAACCAAAGTAATCACTCCAGCCAATCACAAAGGACACAACCAATACAGAGAACCAATCAAAACTCAAAGTAATCACATGTAGCTGACGCTAAGCGCGGGAAAACGTGTGCGAACGAGTCACTATTGGTTTGGTTTTACTTCTGATTGGACGAAAAAATGGCGCCAGTTTTTAACTAATCGTGAGGCGCAGTAGGTACACAACTAATTACTTTTCGACACTCAAATGAAAACCGCTTTATCTGCTCTCTGTTGTATATTTCGAGACGGGGGACCGCGAACACGGATAACCATGTGATTTGACTTATATCTGGCGAATGGAACGTCGTTTTCAGTATACGCAAATTTTCGAGAATTTCTCACCGGGAATTTCGCTTCCATTCGATTTTCCTCTAAGCATTTCCAGAATTTTCGGTTAAATGATTCACATTTAGGAATTTTAGCAACTTTTTGGGGCTTTCCGGAAACTTGTCCAGAAAATTTCCATAACATTTACCCCCTTTTAGAAAGTTCCGGGTTATCTGGATGGAAGGAAAGCGCCCAATGTCTTCATTCTTTATTGTAACTGCACAGACTTTTAAAAGGTTATCACACTTGAATAAAATTCAATTCGTCTAGAGATCTAAGTCCGGGGATACTCCAAATAATAATACACATGAAAAAATTACTCGATTCTGATTGGCTAAGAGCAGTGCAGTTCAAGTGCAACACAGTGCAAAAAGTGTAACACCAGTGCAAATTACACATCAAAATTCTGGATTATGATTGACTGAAAGAAAATAGGAACTTTTCTAAGAAAATGATATCACGTAAAATGATGACGAAAATTTTGTGCTGAAACTTTGAAAAAAGTTTTCTCAAATGAGAAAAAATGGCTTCAAGAAAGATCTTCCGGCACTTCCTCCGCGCGAATTTTTCATGTTTTTATTAATAAGTACTCATACGGTTTTTCTCGTTCAATTTGGAGTTAATTTGCACTTGTGAGTTTTTCAAAAAGCTTAAATTACACTCGCCGAAGCGGCTCGTGCAATTTCAGCTTTTTTAAAAACTCACTCGTGCAAATTAATTCCAAATTGAACTCGAAACCGTATGATTACCTATACTAATGGCCTATACGGGGAGGCTCAGCCCGACAGGCGTACCTTTCTCAGGTTTCAGCTATAAAGGGATGCAGTGTTGTTAAGTAGGTATGTAAAAAGGTACCCTTTTTCAATAAAAGGCGTTTGAAAGGGGTCCCTTTTCTGTCCAAATGGTACCAAAAAGGGTAAGGGGCTAGACTTCGGCGCGGAGCCTCCAAGTAAAAAACTTTCTAGATTGCCCCGGATCTAATTAATATGTCAAGTCCTTGTCCACATGCGTGCATTTGTATTAATACCTTAAATTCAAAGAATCTGTTAAAAAATTTAGGTACCACGGAAAGAAAAGAAGATTGCCAAGATAAACTAAATATAGGATTTCCCAATACATGTATGGAAATTGTACGTAGTTTCCTAAAGAATTCTCTATGTACATTAAACTAAATCTCTCATAGCAGTCATTGCATGTCAAGGGTGAACATCGGAAAAAGAACATATTCTCCACATATCAAGCTCTTCCCACGATAATTATGTGTCTTAAAACCGTGTGTGGTTTTGTTAAGGTCAATACCTGATTGGTACTTGGAATATCGGAAATAGACATCAGAAATGATCACAAATAACCAAAATTACGCATTATTTAATTGAGTCCATCAGAAGCCAGTCCCTGCAAAGATATGATTGTGCTAATTAATAAATGGCACGTTACTCATCGTATAGTTTCGAATCTGCAATTTGAAAAAACAACGACTATGCTAATTTTGTAAAGGATTTACGTGAATAATTTTTTTTTTATTATCTCAAATTGTACTCGTTGTTATGTTTTCGGCTGTATTAGCTGTATTAACCTCCCCTGTATATGTATATCTCGACAGCGTAACACTTTTGCTGTTTTTACTTATTACCACTGCTGTAATATTTTCGTCACTATTTGCTAAGTGACAAGTTATTCTTCTTCCAATCGCGACAATTCCTTGACGGATTTGTCGATTCTTCCAAAAGCAGAGCAATGGATTTGTGCAGGAGTTCAGAAAAGCAAGAGTTTCTGCCCAGCTGTAGTGGTTATAAGTCTTGATGTCCTGCTCCAGAATCTGGTGATAAAGGCTTACCAACAAGACGGGCATGTTAAGCAACAAGTAAACTCCAACGATACATGAGATATTTCTTGTTAGCTTCAATTCTCTTTGTCTTCGAATGCTTTCGGAGATGGTACTTTGGGAAAGTAATTGACGATGATGTGCACGAAGAATAAAACAGATCGTCATACTTGCAACCACGGAAACCAGAAGACACAGAAACCACAAGATCAAATGAATGCCTCTCGAAATCTTATTTATCCCTGCCCACTGCAAACTTGTTAATGCGATGTTCAGGAGCCAAATAACCGCCATAAATTTAAAAACACGATTTCCCGAAAAAACGTCGTTGTACCTCGCTCGAAGTCTAACTGCTACTAAACGTTCGTAGGAAACGGCACTTAGAGTCATGAAGGCCACACCGCAACAGATGTAAAACGCATTGGAATACATGACTCTTACAAAGCAAGGAACCGAACGATGTTGGTTTTCCATGAGTCTAAACCAAATGTAAGATGGTTGAACTGCTAGGCCTACAAGTACATCTGAGAGAGCAAGACATCCTATTAAAAGATTTCAAGGCGTTCGTAGACGAGAACTGGTAAAGATGGCTATGACGATTAAAGAATTGGCTATCACTGCGAAAGGAGAGGCAATAATGTTAATGATGGCGGTTACAAGGTTTATGGCGAAGCGTTGTGAAGCTCTGTCGAAATTGGGATCCGGTAAATGAAAACATGTTGCGACAGGTTGAAAGTCCTGAGCTAATGTGTCATTAGCCATAAATGAGGGAGAATTTTCGCTTTCAGTGTCGCCGTCTTAAAGATGTATACGCAGAATTTGTTTGCGATTCTCGCAGAGGAGACAGCCTTGCCTTTGAACTCTCCACATTCGATGTCTTGCTCTCTTCTGATTTTAACGTATCTTGCTTTAAAAATGTCGCCTTTTTTCTTTGATTTGTACAGCGCAATAACGTGTGGTTGGGTTCAACGGTACGGTTCGGTTGAAATTCGTTCACGCTGCGAAAACAAGATATTGGAAATGTCGCGTGTCTTGTTTACTGATAAGTATTATGGTAGGTCGACCTCACCACTTGCGAGATGCTGCTTAGCAATCTCTCAAACATGCATAAATGTGCCATGCTTCACTCTGAAATGGTCGGTATATTTCTTTAACAAAAGTCGGTATTTTCAAACCAAATTATTTCACGAAGGGCGGAAATGTTCTTTTGCAAACATTTTAATGTTAACTGGCTATTGCTTCTTTCAGACATGATAGATCTAATTGCCTTAACGAGCATTATCCCCAAAATCAATTAGTCACAGAGCACACTTCAAGTTTGCCCATTTGTTTATCATTATTATTATTATTTTAATTTAAGTACTGAAAAAGGAAAAAAAAGATAATGAAATTAAATGTCTTTTCTTTCAATTGCGAGACAAATTGGTTAGGCTATTCTCATGGTGTTTTCATTTGCTGGGTGCAAATTTCGACAGAGTATTAGAACATTTGGCAATGTCTTTGTTGGGTAAGTAACAACTTAACTAGCATCGTGGGTCAACGACCTTACACTCATTTAAAACCAGTATGTTGGCTGCCTGCTGTAAAAGAGTTATTTTCTAATGATTTTTGTGTGGGATTTCCCACACTTTTTCAACGCCAGGGATATTTATTTATTTATTTATTTGTCCACGAGAGCAAAGCGTTTGTCACGTGGTTTCTACTTGGCGTGTAGACTGGGTTCCACTAGCAAAAGGTTGAGTGTTTTTGGCCGGCAGCCATTAAATGTGTGATTACCCTTACCGGGTGTTGTTTTTTGGCGAGTTTTGACTTGTTTTTGAGATTCGGAGGGAGTCTTAGGCCTCAGGTCTTAGTGTTTCTCGGACACTCGCTGCCGTATTTATTTTTGACGCGCCATTTATTTTAAGGTGGGTAAACATTTGCTTTTTGTATATGCGCGAAATTCTTGGATGAATAAGGAATAATCAATCAATTATACAACAATTATACAAAGTTCCATTTCTCGGACAGAACTTTCTGCGATTACATATTTAACTTATCTACATTGAAATTCCTTTGATCAGCTGAAAATCCCGACAATTTCTGCGGAAAATGGGTTCTTGTTAACATTGTGCATGTCGCGACGCGCAGTCTGCAACTGTCGAAATAAAATTTACACTTGATTGATTTCATTACTTTCAACTCCCGTCTATTGCTAAAATCAGCATATTTATATCAACAACTGAAGTTTTACGGACAGATATAAAATAATGACAAAGCCCAGTATTTTCCAGTGTATTTATGGTTAGCAAGTTGAGGTCCTCTCGACTAATAAACCATGATTTCTTGATACGTTGCGTGATGGTGCAGTTTCCGTAGACTCACAAGTTTAAAAGGACTAAATATTTTCATTTGCCTTCAAACTTCACGCTAAGCATTTTCAAAAGCTAATTTCTAAAAGTATAATTTACATACAGTTTTCTCAGCTGGAAGCACGAATATTAGCTGGCATTTGCAATCGGAGCTGATTTATCGTAAACAAACTCCGTGCAATCAGCGACCGATTCTAATATTTCCGCTGAGGAATAAAAGTAGACGACATTTCTATTGCCGTTCCTTGGTTCAGGCTTACTCTAAGGGCTTTAGAGTACTTTTCCGAACAATTTCAACTGGAATACAGACTGAAGTTTTCATGAAGGGGGTGGGGGGGGGGGGGGAGCGTCTGCGTAAGAGCTAAGGCTAACTAATCTATTTGTCTCCACTGGAACTCATCAACAAATCCCAGGACAAATGTAGCTAATGAAATAACGTTGTTCCCACAGTAAACATCCCCGAGCCAACGCGATTCAAAAGTTGTGTTCGGGAACATTAATTGTCCCAGTTACGTAGCAGGTCATCTGGCATTCCGACGAAACAGGTCACGTTACTGTTGATTGCACGGTCCAGAATCACAACCAAAAACTAAACCGTCTCGTGTGCACTTGCTCTTCGATGATGTCATTTGTTTTCGCCCCTGCTACGAAAAACAAGCCTAACCTACAAAATGTGTTTACTTCAATGACTCTCTCAATGACCCCCCCTTGACTTTTGTTTTGTTTTGTGTTTGTTTTTTTGTTTGTTTGTTTGTTTTTTGCTGGGTTTTAGTATACGTTGTGAAACAACGTTTACACGGGATTTTGCCAAGGTAACAAAAATGGCACATGGAGGAAAAACATTTTTCCTTTTAAGTTACATATCAATGACAAAGAGAGAAACGTGATTTGCTCGTAATACCTTAGACATCAAAACACCAATGCAACTGACCACATTAAATGTCGAGGGCGCTGCATGTGATCTTTTTTATGTATCCATGGGTATTAACTACGGAATATTTAGCCCCGAAAATATTGGTCATACTCACTGGTAAAAGGGTCATTTACCACGGTAAAGAGTTCCGAGTAACTAATTCATAAGGGAGCGAATTTCCTGGAAACTAAAGTCCAAACATGTTTTTTCTGTAATCGTTTTTTCATCTGCAGCCTGGGATCTTATCATCAGGACTCTACGGTATCTTTACTCAACATTCATCACTAAAACACGACAAAATGTATAAATATTCACTGTAAAGTTACAATTTCTCTGATTTATCCATAGAGCGGTACGGTACTCCCTATAATGGCCTATACCTAAAGGCTGCGCCCTAAAGGGGTACCTTTCTCAGGCTTCAGCTATGTTGAAGGGGGGGGGGGGGTAGATTTCACAAGTTGAGATATATTTAAGGGTGGTGAAATCGGAGTATCTTGACTCCCGCCTCAATATCTCTTCTGACAATGCCTGTTGTTCTCTCGTAATATTGTTCATTAACTTCATTCCAAGGGTTTAATTAGAAACGTGATGCAGTGTCGTTAAGTAGGTGTGTGAAAGGGGTGCCTTTTTTGAATGAAAGGCATATGAAAGGGGTCCCTTTTCTGTCTAAATGGTACACAAAAGGGTCAGGGGGTGGACCTCTGGGCGGAGTCTCCAGGTATAAAACTTGCTAGATAACCTCCAGACCTAATATGTCACGTCCTTGTTGTGCACATGCGTGCATTTGTACTAGTACTTTAACTCATTCAAAGCATCTGTTCAAAAAATTTAGGTAGCACGGGAGGAAAAGAAGACTGCCAAGATCATCTAAATATTGGATTTCCCAATATATGTATGGAAATTTTCCGTAGTTTACTAATTAAAGAATTCTCTATCTCTGTTGAACTAAATCTCTCATAGTAGTCATTGTATGTCAAGCGTGAACATCGGAAAAAGAACATATTCTCCGCATATAAACCTCATCCCACGATAATTGTGTGTCTTAAAACCTTGTGTAGTTTTGTTAAGGTCGATACCTGATTGGTACTTGGAACATCGGAAATGGACATCAGAAATGATCACAAATAACCAAAATTACGCATTATTTAATCGAGTCCGTCAGAAGCGAGTCCCTGCAAAGATGTGATAGTGCTAATTAATAAATGGCACGTTACTCATCGTATAGTTTCTGCAATTTGAAAAAAAAAAAAAAGACTATGCTAATTTTGTAAAGGATTTACGTAAATAATTTGTTTTATTATCTCAAATTGTACTCGTTGTTATGTTTTCGGCTGTATTAGCTGTATTAATCTCCCCTGTATGTGTATATCTCGACAGCGTAACACTTTTGCTGTTTTTACTTATTACCGCTGCTGTAACATTTTCATCACTATTTGCTAAGTGACAAGTTATTCTTCTTCCAATCGCGACAATTCCTTGACGGATTTGTCGATTCTTCCAAAAGCAGAGCAATGGATTTGTGCAGGAGTTCAGAAAAGCAAGAGTTTCTGTCCAGCTGTAGTGGTTATAAGTCTTGATGTCCTGCTCCAGAATCTGGTGATAAAGGCTTACCAACAAGACGGGCAGGTTAAGCAACAAGTAAACTCCAACGATACATGAGATATTTCTTGTTAGCTTCAATTCTCTTTGTCTTCGAATGCTTTCGGAGATGGTACTTTGGGAAAGTAATTGACGATGATGTGCACGAAGAATAAAACAGATCGTTATACTTGCAACCACGGAAACCAGAAGACACAGAAACCACAAGATCAAATGAATGCCTCTCGAAATCTTATTTATCCCTGCCCACTGCAAACTTGTTAATGCGACGTTTAGGACCCAAATAACCGCCATAAATTTAAAAACACGATTTCCCGAAAAAACGTCGTTGTACCTCGCTCGAAGTCTAACTGCTACTAAACGTTCGTAGGAAACGGCACTTAGAGTCATGAAGGCCACACCGCAACAGATGTAAAACGCATTGGAATACATGACTCTTACAAAGCAAGGAACCGAACGATGTTGGTTTTCCATGAGTCTAAAACAAATGTAACCTGGTTGAACTGTTAGGCCAACAAGCACATCTGAGAGAGCAAGACATCCTATTAAAAGATTTGAAGGCGTTCGTAGACGAGAACTGGTAAAGATGGCTATGGCGATTAAAGAATTGGATATCACGGCCAAAGGAGAGGCAATAATGTTGATGATGGCGGTTACAAGGTTTATGGCGAAGCGTTGTGAAGCTCCGTCGAAATTGGAATCCGGGAAGTGAAAACATGTTGCGACAGGTAGAAAGTCCTGAGCTAATGTGTCATTAGCCATAAATGAGGGAGAATTTTCGCTTTCAGTGTCGCCGTCTTAAAGATGTATACGCAGAATTTGTTTGCGATTCTCGCAGAGGAGACAGCCTTGCCTTTGAACTCTCCACATTCGATGCCTCGCTTTCTTCTGATTTTAAAGTATTTTGCTTCAAAAATGTCGCCTTTTTTTTTTATTTGTACAGCGCAATAACGTGTGGTTGGGTTCAACGGTACGGTTCGGTTGAAATTCGTTCACGCTGCGAAAACAAGATATTGGAAATGTCCCGTGTCTTGTTTACTGATAAGTATTATGGTAGGTCGACCTCACCACTTGCGAGATGCTGCTTAGCAATCTCTCAAACATGCATAAATGTGCCATGCTTCACTCTGAAATGGTCGGTATATTTCTTTAACAAAAGTCGGTATTTTCAAACCAAATTATTTCACGAAGGGCGGAAATGTTCTTTTGCAAACATTTTAATGTTAACTGGCTATTGCTTCTTTCAGACATGATAGATCTAATTGCCTTAACGAGCATTATCCCCAAAATCAATTAGTCACAGAGCACACTTCAAGTTTGCCCATTTGTTTATCATTATTATTATTATTTTAATTTAAGTACTGAAAAAGGAAAAAAAAGATAATGAAATTAAATGTCTTTTCTTTCAATTGCGAGACAAATTGGTTAGGCTATTCTCATGGTGTTTTCATTTGCTGGGTGCAAATTTCGACAGAGTATTAGAACATTTGGCAATGTCTTTGTTGGGTAAGTAACAACTTAACTAGCATCGTGGGTCAACGACCTTACACTCATTTAAAACCAGTATGTTGGCTGCCTGCTGTAAAAGAGTTATTTTCTAATGATTTTTGTGTGGGATTTCCCACACTTTTTCAACGCCAGGGATATTTATTTATTTATTTATTTGTCCACGAGAGCAAAGCGTTTGTCACGTGGTTTCTACTTGGCGTGTAGACTGGGTTCCACTAGCAAAAGGTTGAGTGTTTTTGGCCGGCAGCCATTAAATGTGTGATTACCCTTACCGGGTGTTGTTTTTTGGCGAGTTTTGACTTGTTTTTGAGATTCGGAGGGAGTCTTAGGCCTCAGGTCTTAGTGTTTCTCGGACACTCGCTGCCGTATTTATTTTTGACGCGCCATTTATTTTAAGGTGGGTAAACATTTGCTTTTTGTATATGCGCGAAATTCTTGGATGAATAAGGAATAATCAATCAATTATACAACAATTATACAAAGTTCCATTTCTCGGACAGAACTTTCTGCGATTACATATTTAACTTATCTACATTGAAATTCCTTTGATCAGCTGAAAATCCCGACAATTTCTGCGGAAAATGGGTTCTTGTTAACATTGTGCATGTCGCGACGCGCAGTCTGCAACTGTCGAAATAAAATTTACACTTGATTGATTTCATTACTTTCAACTCCCGTCTATTGCTAAAATCAGCATATTTATATCAACAACTGAAGTTTTACGGACAGATATAAAATAATGACAAAGCCCAGTATTTTCCAGTGTATTTATGGTTAGCAAGTTGAGGTCCTCTCGACTAATAAACCATGATTTCTTGATACGTTGCGTGATGGTGCAGTTTCCGTAGACTCACAAGTTTAAAAGGACTAAATATTTTCATTTGCCTTCAAACTTCACGCTAAGCATTTTCAAAAGCTAATTTCTAAAAGTATAATTTACATACAGTTTTCTCAGCTGGAAGCACGAATATTAGCTGGCATTTGCAATCGGAGCTGATTTATCGTAAACAAACTCCGTGCAATCAGCGACCGATTCTAATATTTCCGCTGAGGAATAAAAGTAGACGACATTTCTATTGCCGTTCCTTGGTTCAGGCTTACTCTAAGGGCTTTAGAGTACTTTTCCGAACAATTTCAACTGGAATACAGACTGAAGTTTTCATGAAGGGGGTGGGGGGGGGGGGAGCGTCTGCGTAAGAGCTAAGGCTAACTAATCTATTTGTCTCCACTGGAACTCATCAACAAATCCCAGGACAAATGTAGCTAATGAAATAACGTTGTTCCCACAGTAAACATCCCCGAGCCAACGCGATTCAAAAGTTGTGTTCGGGAACATTAATTGTCCCAGTTACGTAGCAGGTCATCTGGCATTCCGACGAAACAGGTCACGTTACTGTTGATTGCACGGTCCAGAATCACAACCAAAAACTAAACCGTCTCGTGTGCACTTGCTCTTCGATGATGTCATTTGTTTTCGCCCCTGCTACGAAAAACAAGCCTAACCTACAAAATGTGTTTACTTCAATGACTCTCTCAATGACCCCCCCTTGACTTTTGTTTTGTTTTGTGTTTGTTTTTTTGTTTGTTTGTTTGTTTTTTGCTGGGTTTTAGTATACGTTGTGAAACAACGTTTACACGGGATTTTGCCAAGGTAACAAAAATGGCACATGGAGGAAAAACATTTTTCCTTTTAAGTTACATATCAATGACAAAGAGAGAAACGTGATTTGCTCGTAATACCTTAGACATCAAAACACCAATGCAACTGACCACATTAAATGTCGAGGGCGCTGCATGTGATCTTTTTTATGTATCCATGGGTATTAACTACGGAATATTTAGCCCCGAAAATATTGGTCATACTCACTGGTAAAAGGGTCATTTACCACGGTAAAGAGTTCCGAGTAACTAATTCCTAAGGGAGCGAATTTCCTGGAAACTAAAGTCCAAACATGTTTTTTCTGTAATCGTTTTTTCATCTGCAGCCTGGGATCTTATCATCAGGACTCTACGGTATCTTTACTCAACATTCATCACTAAAACACGACAAAATGTATAAATATTCACTGTAAAGTTACAATTTCTCTGATTTATCCATAGAGCGGTACGGTACTCCCTATAATGGCCTATACCTAAAGGCTGCGCCCTAAAGGGGTACCTTTCTCAGGCTTCAGCTATGTTGAAGGGGGGGGGGGGGGTAGATTTCACAAGTTGAGATATATTTAAGGGTGGTGAAATCGGAGTATCTTGACTCCCGCCTCAATATCTCTTCTGACAATGCCTGTTGTTCTCTCGTAATATTGTTCATTAACTTCATTCCAAGGGTTTAATTAGAAACGTGATGCAGTGTCGTTAAGTAGGTGTGTGAAAGGGATGCCTTTTTTGAATGAAAGGCATATGAAAGGGGTCCCTTTTCTGTCTAAATGGTACACAAAAGGGTCAGGGGGTGGACCTCTGGGCGGAGTCTCCAGGTATAAAACTTGCTAGATAACCTCCAGACCTAATATGTCACGTCCTTGTTGTGCACATGCGTGCATTTGTACTAGTACTTTAACTCATTCAAAGCATCTGTTCAAAAAATTTAGGTAGCACGGGAGGAAAAGAAGACTGCCAAGATCATCTAAATATTGGATTTCCCAATATATGTATGGAAATTTTCCGTAGTTTACTAATTAAAGAATTCTCTATCTCTGTTGAACTAAATCTCTCATAGTAGTCATTGTATGTCAAGCGTGAACATCGGAAAAAGAACATATTCTCCGCATATAAACCTCATCCCACGATAATTGTGTGTCTTAAAACCTTGTGTAGTTTTGTTAAGGTCGATACCTGATTGGTACTTGGAACATCGGAAATGGACATCAGAAATGATCACAAATAACCAAAATTACGCATTATTTAATCGAGTCCGTCAGAAGCGAGTCCCTGCAAAGATGTGATAGTGCTAATTAATAAATGGCACGTTACTCATCGTATAGTTTCTGCAATTTGAAAAAAAAAAGACTATGCTAATTTTGTAAAGGATTTACGTAAATAATTTGTTTTATTATCTCAAATTGTACTCGTTGTTATGTTTTCGGCTGTATTAGCTGTATTAACCTCCCCTGTATATGTATATCTCGACAGCGTAACACTTTTGCTGTTTTTACTTATTACCACTGCTGTAATATTTTCGTCACTATTTGCTAACTGACAAGTTATTCTTCTTCCAATCGCGACAATTCCTTGACGGATTTGTCGATTCTTCCAAAAGCAGAGCAATGGATTTGTGCAGGAGTTCAGAAAAGCAAGAGTTTCTGTCCAGCTGTAGTGGTTATAAGTCTTGATGTCCTGCTCCAGAATCTGGTGATAAAGGCTTACCAACAAGACGGGCAGGTTAAGCAACAAGTAAACTCCAACGATACATGAGATATTTCTTGTTAGCTTCAATTCTCTTTGTCTTCGAATGCTTTCGGAGATGGTACTTTGGGAAAGTAATTGACGATGATGTGCACGAAGAATAAAACAGATCGTCATACTTGCAACCACGGAAACCAGAAGACACAGAAACCACAAGATCAAATGAATGCCTCTCGAAATCTTATTTATCCCTGCCCACTGCAAACTTGTTAATGCGACGTTTAGGACCCAAATAACCGCCATAAATTTAAAAACACGATTTCCCGAAAAAACGTCGTTGTACCTCGCTCGAAGTCTAACTGCTACTAAACGTTCGTAGGAAACGGCACTTAGAGTCATGAAGGCCACACCGCAACAGATGTAAAACGCATTGGAATACATGACTCTTACAAAGCAAGGAACCGAACGATGCTGGTTTTCCATGAGTCTAAAACAAATGTAACCTGGTTGAACTGTTAGGCCAACAAGCACATCTGAGAGAGCAAGACATCCTATTAAAAGATTTGAAGGCGTTCGTAGACGAGAACTGGTAAAGATGGCTATGGCGATTAAAGAATTGGATATCACGGCCAAAGGAGAGGCAATAATGTTGATGATGGCGGTTACAAGGTTTATGGCGAAGCGTTGTGAAGCTCCGTCGAAATTGGAATCCGGGAAGTGAAAACATGTTGCGACAGGTAGAAAGTCCTGAGCTAATGTGTCATTAGCCATAAATGAGGGAGAATTTTCGCTTTCAGTGTCGCCGTCTTAAAGATGTATACGCAGAATTTGTTTGCGATTCTCGCAGAGGAGACAGCCTTGCCTTTGAACTCTCCACATTCGATGCCTCGCTTTCTTCTGATTTTAAAGTATTTTGCTTCAAAAATGTCGCCTTTTTTTTTTATTTGTACAGCGCAATAACGTGTGGTTGGGTTCAACGGTACGGTTCGGTTGAAATTCGTTCACGCTGCGAAAACAAGATATTGGAAATGTCCCGTGTTTTGTTTACTGATAAGTATTATGGTGAGTCGACCTCACCGCTTGCGAGATGCTGCTTAGCAATCTCTCAAATATGCATAAATGTGCCATGCTTCACTCTGAAATAGTCGCTATATTACTTTAACAAAAGTCGGAATTGTCAAACCAAATTATTTCACGAAGGGCGGAAATGTCCTCTTGCAAACACGTTAATGTTAACCGGGTATTGCTTCTTTCAGACATGATAGATCTAACTGCGTTATCGAGCATTATCCCCAAAATTAATTAGTCACAGAGCACACTTCAAGTTTGCCCATTTGTTGTTTTTTATTATTATTATTATTATTTTAATTTAAGCACTGAAAAAGAAAAAAAAATTAAATTAAATGTCTTTTCTTTCAATTGCGAGACAAATAGGTAAGGCCATTGTCATGTTTCCACTTACCGGATGCAAATTTCGACAAAGTATTAGAACATTTGGCAATGTCTTTGTTGGGTAAGTAACAACTTAACTAGCATCGTGGGTCAACGACCTTACACTCACTTAAAACCAGTATGTTGGCTCCCTGCTATGAAAGAGTTATCATTTCTAATGATTTTTATCTCATGTAGACAAGAATTCCACTTGAGCTCAGCAAGTTATGGATACTGACACAATAGTGGCAATATTAAAAAAAAGAAAGATCTTGCAGAATTATCATTAGGTGAAAATGAGAAAACATTTTCGTTTTTGCCTCAGTCCAAAAGAAGTATATGACTATATACAGACGCAGTCTCCTAAAAAGCAATGGAATTAGTGCTTTTACCTAATTCCGTGCTAGGTCTTTTCTGCTTCCTAATTTAAAACTCTTGCTTTGAAAACACCTGCTTTTTAATTTCGGCCTTACAACATAATATTTCTGTTACCCCAAGTAAAAACCTTTCTGAGCCATTTAATCGTTAAATCAATACATCGGAAAAGTGTCATATCGAGTTTTTACCATCTGGTAATTTCGTGATCAAAGCTTGGCAAAGCGAGAACAAAACAAAGTCACTGTAGGTTTTACGCGAGAAATTAAAATTCCCATTGAAATGCCATTTAGCACCTCTTAACATTAACAAGAATTTCTTTTTGTAGAATTCCCTTTGAATTCACGATCCACGTTCCATGCGAAAAATTAAATTAATAACCCCCTTTCTTACATTCAATTTTCTGCTAGACGCATCAAAAAGGAATTCGACATGATTTAAAGAAACTCTTACGTCAGTTTCGATCACAAGGGAAACTAGGAAAGCCAATGTTAATTTACCCGGGAGATAAAAAGCTAGCTAGAGATTTGTCGTGAAAGAGGGAGGGAGAAACTGCTCTTCTAAATATTCGTTATGTAAGGAGAAGTAAATAATAAAGGAAGTACAAATTTATTTACTTTATTTTTGTGCTCTTTACATGAACTATACATTTGAACTGACTAACTCAACACAAATTCCAGGTAGAACTTAAATAAACTCTACAGTTTTATCCCTTTCACATACATACATACATACATACATACATACATACATACATACATACATACATACATATTGCCGCTTTTCATGTGACGTCATCATTTTTCAAAATAAGAAATTACCAATCCTTCTGAAGTTTTAGTTTCAACAGATTGAAGACCCTCTAATAACTTGACGTTTTGCAGCATTTAAGCTCGACAGGGTTCCTCATTTTGAAATAGGGCACGTTTGAATTTCCAAGTTTATGCCTTGTGTGACATTAAAATGGCAGCCCGATAAGGTTCTCGAGTAGTCAAAAACATGGGTAATTGCTCAAGTTTTTGCTAACTAAACAGTTGTTGCTCTATAAAAAGTGTTAATTTCAATGTTTCGGAGCTCTAGAGTAATAACTTTTCGTTTCAATGGCAAAACTCGATGACAGATGTTTCTGTTACTTTACGGCCACCATGTTTGTGTCCCTCTGAGGGGCACAAACATGGCGACTTCATACAAAGCTCCATAAATTTGAGTGACACACTTCTCCGAATAACGGGAGAATGAAAAACTGCACAAACCTCAATCTTGGCGAGCTTGTTTATATATCAATCATCTTTCATATCCCAGCTTCTTGACTAAATTGATTGAATGGTTATGATTTTTATTTTTGATGGCGTGATACTGCAAACCAGCCATCCTTTATTTAAACACGATAAGATTTAAAGCTCAAAGCTTGTGGGGACGTGTAAAATTAATTACAATGCATTAATTATAGGGATAACATTACTTACAAAATAAACTCGCTACAATAAAAATTCTAAAATATACAGTAAGATTATAAAAAGGTACAATGTAAAAATGAATTTAAATTAGTTACCTCTAAGTAAAATAACATGTGGCTTTAGGTATTCCTTCAATGGTGGCCGCATAATAGCGGAGCTCCGGTGGCCCAAAAGACCGCCAAGCGGAGCCCCATACTCATATAAGAAAGAAAAGGAAAACCATGAATTGACTTTCCCACGGTTATCATGACTAGAGGTATTGCTTGTGGGTGCGTACGCACGACGGCGACGGCGGCGGCGGCGGCGGCGGCGAAGCGGGCAAGATGGCGGTGGCCATGTTTCAGCTAATAGGTTGACAGAGACGTGCAGCCTTCGTTTAAAGCGTATTTCTTTGAAATTGGACGTCCATGTTATGGTCAATTGACACCTGTCAAACCAAAGTATAATTGGTCTTGTATACAAATGCATCTCACTGCTTTTGTTTTGTGTAGTTTGAGATCATTCAAACTCAAAAGAGAAGGCCATACAATAAAAACAGAAAACCTTACCGCCAAGTTACAAAACTCAAATCAAAATTCTCGCTTATCCTGGGTTTGCTTAATCGGGCTCAGTTTTAAGCTTAGCTAAATCTATATATTATTTGGTAACTAAATTAAGGTAGCACCTCTATTAGGGGTCGCGCCCACCTTTTAGCAGTCCTATGTTTGATATTTTAACCAGTCTTAATATAGGTAACAAATACAATGTTTGTATGGACAAAAACGCGCGACTTTGACAACTGGCCGCTAAATATATATATTAAAGTGATCACATCATTCAGGGCCGATGTATACAAGTTCGACTGCATCACGAGCCAGAGCTAACCGGAAGCTCAAAAATTCGCCAGGTCCGGTTGCCATGGGGTGATGTCATTTATCTGTTAGGTTGTTGTCATCGCAAGACTTTTGCGGTTCTATTGTGGTTAGCGATAATTGCTTTCAGTGAGAGTAATTGTGTACAAAGGTAACCTGGTTATTTTCAGATATGATCTGGCCACACAATTGATATTTTATAATAAATTTTCATAACGCGGGAATATTGGGCGGTCATATATAAAAAAGACTTCGACTTCGAATGAACCCGTCATCGGTCGTTGAAAACGGGCACAAAACGAGATGTGCCTCTGAGTTAGAGGATATGGTGTCTCTCTGACGCATTTGTGCGAAATTGAGCCAGTTTCCAATCGAATTTGCCTCGAGGAGTTAAAGAAGGCGCGTGGGTTTTTTTTTCACGGGAAGGGAAACAAAAGAGCTGCCCTGACTATACATTTGGATTGGTTTTCGCTTAAACCATAAAACAGTTCTTGAAAACCAAACGAAACCGCGAGCCACGATTGATTTATACATGAATTCATTCACCCAAGAACGACGGAGAGAACCAGAAAGTGTTTTCAGCTTGCGCTGCCCGTGACCAACCTCCCAGAGCATCGAATCGAGACAACAGCTTCAAAACTCAACAAGTCAAACGCACCAAGTTAAGTCTTGCGATTAATATTTTATTTATATCATAACTTACACCCATTGTCATGCTTTTAGATTGTATGGGGAATAGAGAGCTACTAAAATGTTACAAAAACCACATAATTTTTCAGTAATGCGTGACACTATAGGATACAAAAAGCAACAACAAAATCGTCATTTTTCCCTTGCGCGTGACATTATAGGAACATGTTACGTATCCTTTTCTGGTTCATCCAGGCTGAAGTCCATGCAATACAGTTGCTGAGTGCTTCAGAATATGTAACAAAATCGTAATAGTGATTTTTCCGTCGTGCGTGATATTATAGGGACATGTTACATATCCTTTCTGGTTCACCCAGGCTGAAGTCCATGCAATACAGTTGCTGAGCGCTTCGAGATATGTAACAAAATCGTGATAGTGATTTTTCCGTCGCGCGTGACATTATAGGAACATGTTACATATCCTTCCTGGTTCATCCAGGCTGAAGTCCATGTAATACAGTTGCTGAGCGCTTCGAGATATGTAACAAAATCGTGATAGTGATTTTTCCGTCGTGCGTGACATTATAGGAACATGTTACATATCCTTTTCTGGTTCACCCAGGCTGAAGTCCATGCAATACAGTTGCTGAGCGCTTCGAGATATGTAACAAAATCGTGATAGTGATTTTTCCGTCGTGCGTGACATTATAGGAACATGTTACATATCCTTTTCTGGTTCACCCAGGCTGAAGTCCATGCAATACAGTTGCTGAGCGCTTCGAGATATGTAACAAAATCGTCATAGTTATTTTTCCGTCGTGCGTGACATTATAGGAACATGTTACATATCCTTTCTGGTTCATCCAGGCTGAAGTCCATGCAATACAGTTGCTGAGCGCTTCGAGATATGTAACAAAATCGTGATAGTGATTTTTCCGTCGTGCGTGACATTATAGGAACATGTTACATATCCTTTTCTGGTTCACCCAGGCTGAAGTCCATGCAATACAGTTGCTGAGTGCTTCAGGATATGTAACAAAATCTCCATGGTTATTTTTCCGTCGTGCGTGACATTATAGGAACATGTTACATATCCTTTCTGGTTCATCCAGGCCGAAGTCCATGCAATACAGTTGCTGAGCGCTTCGGGATATGTAACAAAATCGTGATAGTGATTTTTCCGTCGTGCTGTTTCCAGAATCGCTCGGCATTTCTCGTAAAGAATTACATTATGTACTCGAGATTTCTATCGCTCTTGAGAGCTTTGTCATAATTGTTGAGATAATTTCCTGACTGCCCATAACATTAACTGATTTTCAAAGTGTCGGTGCACATGATCTTCGAATTCGAATACTAGAAAATTCAGATTATTTTTGGAATCGCTAAGCAACAAACATGTATACAGAGAATACCCTAAACAGGTTTCAATCAGGCTTTCCGTGGAAAATCTGAGAACATTTCTGACTCTCGAGCATTTCTGGGCTGCTGGGCATAGTCCCCTCGCTTAGTGAATAACAGTGATAACTGAGATTAGCGAAAACGTTTCATCTATACGTGCTCCGTAGCTTTACAAGGGTAAGAAATGTATCGAAAAGTCTAAGTTTTAAACTGGCGTTTGCGCCCCAACCTAGAAAACACATTGTTTCAACGTTATTTTTTCTTTTAATCCAAATTCTTCACGTCAGTCACGCGATTTCCCGAATCGCCGACTATTAAAATGTTTTGTATCTTTCTGACACGATGGAATTGTGTTACAGTAAATATAATTTCACACTTCAGGATTATGACACATTCGTGCAAAACTTGTCGCGTTTTGTGGAACATAAACGATCACCGACAGGGATATGATTACACTGGAATGTTGCAAGACACTGGATATCCCGTGGAGATGTAGGACTAAAAGTTCTACATCTCCACGGGATCCCAGGTCTGTTTTTTGGTTGCTAAGAACGTCTGGCTCGTTATGATTTACCCTGGACTTTAGAGGGGAAGCTGATTCCAAACGTCCATACGTTTAACAGCTGTAAAGCTGCAGTGGTCAAACCTGTTTTCTTCCATTTTCAGATAAATAAAAGAGTATCAATTGTTTGACAATTGTGTTTTTCCATGGCAACCATACTTCAAAGAGCAGAGAATCTCAAATTTACAATTTGAATTTTTGAATCACATTTACAGTTTTCGAGCTTTTTTGGAGCGTTTTGATGTTGCTGATTTTTTTTTTTTTTTTCAAATCGAAGATTGTCGATATAAGCGCCCGGAATCTTTTGCTTGTTGCATTTACATTGATCGCACAGCCACTGTCACCTCCTCTGTATTCACCATATGCCTGGCGCTATTACTGTTGCATTTAGTACTATGCATTCTTTCATTGCTAATCAACAAGTGACGGGTAATTCTCTCTGGTATCGCTATAACTGCTTGTCGAATTCGACGGCCCTTCCAGTAACAGAGAAACGGATTCGTACATGAATTAAGAAAAGCAAGAGTTTCTGTCCAGCTGTAATGGTTATAAGTCTTGATGTCCTGTTTCAAAATATGGCGATACAGTTTTATGAACAAAAGAGGCATGTTAAGCAACAAGTAAACCCCAACGATAAATGAGATATTTCTTGTCCGGTTCAATTCTCTTTGTTTTCGGATATTTTCGAAAATTGTGCTGTGGCAGTGTAATTGACGATGATGTCGACGCAGAATCAAACTGATTCCAATGCTTGCAACCACGGAAACAAGAAGACAGAGAAGCCACAAGACGAAATGAATCTCTCTTGAGATTTGGTTTATTCCTGCCCACTGCAGACTTGTTAATAAGATATTCAGGATCCAAATGGCTGCCATAAACTTAAGAACGCGTTTTCCTGTAAACACGTCGTTATACCTCGTTCGAAGTCGAACGGCCACAAAACGCTCGTAAGTCACAGCGCTTAGAGTCATGAAGGACACTCCACAACAAACAAAGAAAGAATTAGAATATATAACTCTTACAAAGCAAGGGACCGAACGATGCTGGTTTTCCATGAGCCTAAAGCAAATGTAAGATGGTTGGACTGCCAGGCCCACAAAGACATCTGAGAGAGCAAGGCATCCGATGAAAAGGTTTGAGGGCGTTCGTAGACGAGAAGTGGTGAAGATGGCAAAGACAATTAAAGAATTGGATATCATTGCGAAAGGAGAGGCAATAATGTTGATGATAGCGGTTACAAGGTTCATGGTGAGACGTTCTGAAACTTTGTCGAAATCGGGATCCGGCAAATGGAAACATGATGTGACAAACAAACGATCCTGCATGGAGGTGTTATCTGCAGCCATTGCTTCCTCTACAGTTTATATAATGTGGCACTTGGAATTTATACCATTGGGTCTTGAGGCAAAATAAGTCTGTCACTGAAACCTTCCCTTCTTATTTCAAAGTGTTTTGCTTGGAAAACATCTGCTATTTAAATTTGATCCTTACAACATTGGCGTTGAACAATTGACCTTTTTGAAGCATTAACAATATACATCAGTAGGATATGTGTTTCCAGATCACGTTTCATGGATAACTATAATGGTGAATCAGAACTTGTTACTATTTTTCTCTTAACTGAAACACAAAAAGGCGATCAGGGGTTATTTCTTTTTCAAAACCCTTTAGCAACCTTATTTCCTTCTTTCGGAAATGGTAGATGTGTCACTTTGACAAGTGTGATCTTTGTTACTCACGGCTCACGGAAATTCTCTTCGACATGTGCATCTTCTTTAGTATTAAACTGACAGTGAAGCTTTAAACTGTAGCAAGCAAGCACACTCGGTGAGAAATATATCTCGCTGCGTTTTCCAAAAGGCGGACCCCAATGAATTATAAGGGTACAATTAGTGGCAAAAGTCCGGAAAAAGCTTTTTTTTTTTCTATTGAAAAATCAGATAACTGTTTTTAATTTGATCATCGCAAAAAATGGAAAAAAAAAATATCATCGCATCCGGCTTGCACCGCCGCAGTGGATGTGACACTCTTGTCAAGATGAAATAAATGCCATTGTGAACTGCTCTCTGCGTGGCTTCATCTCATGTTCCGATTTGACTGTTTACCTATAGTTTAAATTTGAAGTTTATTTACTTTTTTTTAATTTTACTTAATTTTTACTCTTTCGTGTGGGGCGGATTGCGCTAGAGCAAATTTTGTTTGTTCAAGGGAAAAATCTGACAACACCTAACGTAAAATAAGCACGACCGACAGTTTTAAATACTTGCCAAATTTTTGCGAATTGCCAAAATTTCGACAATCTTCAAAAAAGCTCAAGTTCTACCCAGGAGGTTTCAAAATTTTAGCAAAGCAAACAACTTTGAGTACTTTGACGAGACAAAAATAATTTTTACCAGTCTATCGAACTCCTTTTTACAGTTATCTTAAGAGAAACGAGGAATAAGAGCGACGCTATTAATGGGCTGTTTATGACTCGTATCCAGCAATTTGGAGATCAGATCGCCTCTGCGAGTCGACAATCTCCTTCAATAGCAAATATAAACTCAGTATGGAAGCAAGACAATCTCCTTCCAGCGCAAGCAGCGCAAGCAGCAACCCAACGGAAAAAAATGGCACGGATTTAAAAAAAGCATTAATAATTCAAGTCAGTTAAACAAGAATTCATGGCCATGGCTTTGTTTAGATATCTAATCCAAATTACTACACATTGTTACGATTCCATTTCTCCAGTTTCTCCTTAGTTTTAGTTTTGATTGAGAAGATAATATCAACAACACTCGAGGCAGTGTTTCATCGCATTCCCAAATTAAACACCTCGAAGTTCGTCAGAAATACTCCGCTACGGGTCATATTTCCAACTCTCTTCTCGATGCTCGGTGTTTGGAAACGTGGTAGAATACGTTATTTTGCGTTTGGCGTATCTTCCACTAAAATGCTTATCACGTGTTATGCTGCGAAATGCTTGGGTGATGAGAACAGGCCACAAAAGTTTCCACAAAGCACTTTACACCGGAGCAATAACAATAACAACAAATAAGAACCGGTTAAATTGTGTACCCTTGTGCGGCGATTTTATTTCGGATGACTGACCTGGATGGCTCGATTTCCAGCCTTTCGATGAAAAAATAACAACGGAAGAAGTCAATTTACTATATGACAGGGGAGGTGACTTAAGGCCGTAATAGAATCTTTGATGTGCACGCAGACAAACTCCCATTTCCGACAGAACAATGCAAGAAAAGGTTACCTCACCTAATTTGACGAAAACTGCATACATCACAGAGTTCGAAATTTGGACCGAATGACACATTTTAAGAGCATCGAGTTACAGCCCCAAATAAATCATTAGTAAGGACGTATAGATAGATACTATATGTCTTGCATTAAAATAAAAATTCATTCGACGTCGCGTCGTGGTTACTAAAACTCCCTACCAGCACCAAAATAGATCACGTTGACGAGAATTGTAAGACCTCCAGTAAAGTCTAATTCACTATTTGGTGGGGATATAATTATTGACTGACAGAGTTTTCATTAAACAGTGCAACATGTACGTACAAGCCAAGGTTCACGTTGAGTAAAGGCGCGAAAAAAGTGCATTTACTACCACTCTGAAGGCCTTATGCGTCCGATGGCGCGATGAGGACTGATGGTGATGATGATGACTACCGTTCCATCTTGACAAAGAAGATGAAAACTCGTTACGTGTGGCAGCAGGTCGTGTTTGTCGATGTCTTATTCCTAACTTTCGAAATAATTAAAAAGAACTGTCTTGCTCTCTTGACTTTCTGAAGTGACCACTAATTGGAGTAAGGATTAATTAAAACCGTTACAACTTGAGAATCCCTTTTTGAACAACTCAACGTTAAAGGAAAGTTGATTTAACTTGGGTGATTTGCAGATGCAGTTCGATCAACAGTTAAACGTTTCAAATGATAGTCTTGAAGGAATACGAGCAGTTTATTTTGGGATTAACCAATTGCACTGGGTAAGGTAAATACATCTGACATTATAGAAATGATTGACTGCAGCGGTACGGTTACAGCAGTTTTCATTTGAGTCTCGAAAAGTACGTCATGTACAGTACATCCACTCAGAAGTATAATGAAAAACAATCGAAGCTCGCTCCCACGCTTCGCCTCATGTACACGCACATAGTGCCAGTTTCGATTGGTTGATTGGATTGCCTGCATTCTCAACTATGGCTGAAGAGATTACTTTGGTTTTGGCTTTACGACGCAAATGAACTCCGTTCCAACGTGGTTACTTAGTTGCATTTTCGTGGATCGTAAATTAAATGGGAGTTTTTCTGAGAAAAACACTAAATTCAGATCGATGTTGAAGGTTGCGCATTTAAACAGCGATCTTATTTTTCGCGTGAAACCTGCAATGACTCTGGTTTGAAACGAGTATGTGAATCACAACCGTTAAGTTTTGATCACGCAATTACCGGTTGATACATGTAAAAACTCGATATGACACTTTACCGATGTATTGATTTAAAGTCTCTTGATGAAGGTTATTGCTTGAAGCCAAGGCAAACATTATCTACGTAGGAAAGCTAAAAATATAACGCAAATGTTTTCAAAGCAGGAGTTTTAGATTAAGAAGCAGAAAAGATCGTGCACGGAATTAGGTGAAGACAAGATTGCTCTTTAGGAAGCTGCGTCTTTATATATTCATATATGTCTTTTGAACAGTGCAGAGACAAAACGGACAGTACTGTTTGTCATTTTTCCAATAAGGATTAATTCTGCTGAAGATCTTGTGATACTTTTAATTGGTAGCATTCATTACTTGCTGAGCTCTACTACCTTTTAGTCAATAACAGATAAAAGTCATTAGAAATGCTAACTCTTGTAAATAAGTTTAAGGCCGTTACCTGACTTACTTGCTAGTTGAGCTGTTACTTGAACATCAAAGACGTCAGAGAGCGTTAAACATCCGATGATGAAATTTGAAGGCATCAGCAAAATACTCAGCGGCCGTTACTTGAACAATTTTTCTGACACCTTAAGGTCCTTGAACAAAATGTCATCTTTTTTATAGAGCCGTCCGCGTGCAACCTTAGGTTTTAGTAGTTATTATATACATTGTTAGATTCACCGATATATTTCTACCTTGCAATTTAGTCCAATTTGTCCTTTTTCTCACTCTTTTTCTTCTGAATTTTACTTGTCTAGTGCATGTATTTACTTTAAGGCAAATTAGCACACTCTATTCCTAACAGCCTAATCAGCCTCAATAACCCGAGTAGGCGTAGAACGTAGGCGAGAACTGGTAAAAATAGCAACATGGATTAATATGAGGGAACTTATGCACGTTGATAATGATATTACAAGGTTCTTTGTCAAATGTGCTAAACGTTCGCCGAAATTTACATCCGGTAACTGGAATAGCTTTGCCAATTTTTTTTTGCAATTGAAAAAAAGATTTATTCATTATTTTATTATTTTATTTATTTATTCGGGTTTTCTTTTGCAAAAGAAAAAAAAAGGTTCTAAGGGAGCTTTCACTGCATCATAAGAACAAACAGAGAAAATTGAAATGTGCTCTGTGACTAATTAAGTTTGGGGATAATGATCGTTAGGCAATTACATCTATCATATCTGAAAAGGCGCAATACCCGGTTAATATTACCGTGTTTGCAAAAGTACATATCCTCTTTGCTCGAAATGATTTGGTCTGACAATACCCGTCCGTTTGTTTAACTATAATATAACCACCATTGTGAAGCGTGGCACAATAATGTTTCAGTGATTACCAAAAGGCATCTCATAGGCGGTGCAGTTGATCCACCGTAATACCTCTCCGTAAACAAGATATGGAATGTTTCCAATATTGTTTTCGCAGTCACAAGTTTCAGCCCAGAATTATGTTATTGCGATGTTCAACTCAAAGTTAAACGCAGATATTTTCAATATTTTGAAATCAGAAAGCAAGCAAGACATTGAACGTGGAGAGTTCAAAGCTAAGATTTTCTAAACTGCCAGAACCGAGAACAAATACTGTGTTTACATCTACAGTACAGAAAGGCGACAAAGCGAAAATTCTTCTTCATTTATGGCTAATGAAACACCAGCTCAGGACTTTCTACCTGTCGCAAGATGTTTTCATTTGCTGGATCCCAATTTCGACGGAGCTTCACAACGCTTTGTCGTAAACCTTGTGACTGCCATCATCAACATTATTGCC